>NW_028262391.1:38300421-38367921 GCF_047370975.1 Nipponia nippon
GGCCAGCCGTTGGCAATTTCTCTCAGACACCCAATTACCCCTGACGTCAATGCCGTCTCTCCCATCTCCCTTGGGTGCCCACATTTTTTCCTTTGTAACACTAATAGCTGACTAGCTAAGTGCCTGTTATTTCCTTGGCAGAAGATTTGATTGTGTTTTGGGCCGGATACTAAATCCAAAAACTATGTAAAAATGTCAATAGGTGAGTGCACATTGATTTCGGTTAGTCACAGTGATATTTGAGCCCCTTTGGGGGCTCTGTCTGGGGAAGTATTTTACAAGAAAGATAATATAACAGAAAATTACTGGAGCTGCACAGGTCTCTGGTGGATTTCTTAGGGGCCTGCTAAGTTTCTGTAGAATCAACAAATGCTTTATTAATCTAAATTTGCGGTTTTGTTCCTGCCTCTCTTCAGACGGTTTGGGCTCGCCGGAGGAGGCTCGGCGGGAGTGGGGCGGCCGGCAGCAGAGCCCGGCCGGGCCGGGGGGTGGCAGGGAGGCCGGGGGCAGCCGCGGGCCCCCTCCTCGCCCGGCCGAGGCCTGCGGCGGCAGATAACGCGGGGGACGGAGGGGGTCCCTGACAGCTGTGCGGGGCCGGCGCTGACTGGGAGCGCCTGATAAGGGCCCCGCGCGGGAGCCAGCCGCCAGCGCCGCACCGCCAGCGCGCTGCGGGGCCGCGGCGACTGGCAAAGAAAGTTAAACACAACTGGTCCAGGGGCGGGAGGGAGGGCTGCGCTGGAAGATAATGGTAATTGATTGAATCAAAGTCGCAGAGCAGCCTTGTTTTTCCTCGCAATTAATTTTTTTTCTAATTTTCAGACCGAAGTATCCGAAGAGCTCAGGTTGCACTGAGCACATGCTGCACTAAAAGATAATAAGCACATGCCCTCTTCAGCTTTTTGGGGGAAATTCAGGCCAAGAAAAGGCACAGTTAAATAAAAGACACCCCTCTTAAAGTTACAAGCGCACGGCTCCGAGCTCAGCAGAGCATGCTTTTAAGGACAAGGAAAATCAATGGCTTTGTCAGGTCGCTGGGCTGTGTGCTTGCTGGCTACCAGGGACAAGAAGTCAATTTTGCCCACAAAGCCAGCGGATAGTGACACCGGAGAAGGGGATCGTCTGGGGACTCCAGTGCGTGGCGTATGCGCGTTGGGCGTTTCTGCAGCTCTTCTTCCTCTCCTGCTCCCCTCCCACAACCTCATACCCCGTAGCACCAGATTTACGTAGAGGAAAACAGAGATTCGTCCCTTTGGTATTTTTTGCCGGTTACTCTCCAGGTTTATTTTAGCCAGTTTGGATCTTTCTCACTAGCAACCTGTCAGCCAGATTTGTTTTTTTCAATTTTTAAGGGGATTCCCCCAATATAGTGTTCAGGAGCAGTAGTAGTTTATGTGCTTTAAGTAAATAAAACCTTTTATACTTTTAGTCTTTGGCAATTGCATCCGCAAGCAGTAAAATCTTATGTCAGCGCAGCATGTAGAGTGCAGGATACCTAATAACTAGTAAACCATTTAAAAAAGGCTTCTGCTTGATCAGACATGGTGCTTAATGTATAGTGCTGTATCCTGCCTAGTAGGTAATTAGTATTGAGGGGGGAAAAGCCTCCCCTGAGGACCATGACACGATAGACCTAAACTGGCATTTTTTCACATGTTAGATTTTTCTTTCTTTAGTGGAGGGCATTTCTTTGCCTGTTTTAAAAATCATTCTCTAAGAATTAACAGACTGTATTGAGGGTATTGTATATCTTAAATGAATGTTGCAAGCGCTAACAGTATATTCTTCTTCCCATATAGACACTGTGTAGGGTGGGCAGGCAAGCAGTATTGTAATGCCAGAGGAACAGAAATCAAATGTTGGGTAGGAAAAAAAAACTCTAACCTGGGAAATAAATATTAACCAGGGTTTACCACAACCCACTTTTGCCATGATTTTGTTGGTTCCCATCCTGGAACAAGTGCATGTGTGGATGTGCTGGTGAAATGAATGGGCCTTATTGAGGTAAGACACGGTGGTTTATTTTGTCATGAAGAGACTGGGGTTTTTACTGAAGCTCTGTCATGTTTTCCCCAGAGCAGCAACAGAAGATTTCTTTGTGTGTGGGCTGAAGTTCACGGGATTTTTCTCAACTACTGAAACGATGGGGCGTTTGCTGGCTGTTTGGGCAGGAGAAGGTATCCTGAAGCCCTGAGTGTTGTGGCTGTGAATCACAGCTGATATCCTATCAAACAGACTAATGGGTCTCCTCTGCTGAAAGAGCTGGTAATCTGCCTTGTCATGACCATTGGTTATGAAAGGGGCAAGTCAGCTGTGAAGAAAGATGACTTTCTTGAAGGCACCATGTAAAAACTTTGGCCTAATGCCAACACAGCCATTGCTGATCAACTTAGGCAGGGACATTAGAGGGTTGTTGTGGGGAAAGAAGATTTTTTTACTTTCTCCTTGTGGGCTGGAGAGCCTACTTGGTTACTTCTGCTGACTTCCCATCTTTGACGTTCCAGGTTCTGGTATAATTAAACCCACAAAAGTAATGAGGTCTGGTCTCTTTGGCCACTGACTGACTGAGTGACACTGGCCTTCTCTGCCTTAAAGATAACTGATAAACTGCCCCTGGGCAGTCCGGTGTCTTACTAGAGCTGTGCTCAAGAGCACCCATTTCATTGTCCTCCGGCCTTTCCAAGTCTGGCCAGTGCTCTTAGCCTGTTGGCCTCAGAAGTGCTGACAGTGATGTGGAAAACAAGGGCCTAAGTGAAAAGCACTGTGAGGCTATTTGGATAAAGAAAAGTGAGTAAAATTCATGGAGATAACGTGCACCCACCTGCCACCCGCCTCTGTGCTCCTCCATGCTAAGGTGCGTTGCTGACAGCAGGGCCGCTGCCAGGGCTGTGCTGCGGGAGGCAGAGCTGTGGCCGCTGGCGTCGAGCACCCTCTGAGCTGCCAGCCCTGCCCAAGGGGAGTGCAGGGAAGGGACAAAATCTGCTGCTTCTGGAAACAGATGTAAAAAACTGTTTCTGTGCTACAGGACGATGCTGAATTTTGGGGTGTGGGTCAGTCTGTAGCACACTGAGAGCTGGCAGCTGCAGGCAGCTGGAGGAGCAGGCCTCTCATGAACAAACTCCTGAAACAAAACGGTCAGGTTTTAACTTAGAAACGAAACAAAAAGCCCCCACTGGCCGTGCAGTCCCAGGTCAAGGCGTGGTGGTTTCTGTAGGTTTTCCTGTGCCGCCTCACCTCCGGTGTGGGCGCTGGGTGTGTGAGGCGCAGGCTCGTGCCTCAGCCCACGCGCGGCCACGGCAGAGCCGCGACGGCGGGACTGTCTTGCCGTGCTCCCCACACTGAGGTGGGACCTGTGCTCCTGACCCACACGTGTTCCCGTGGGGCAGAGGGGGGCCGGGGGCTGCAGCAGGCAGGTGGGCGGTGTGGGGAAGGCGGTGGGGGGGCACGGGCCCGGGGCCCTGAGGGAAGAGGCCGTGGGGAGAGCGAGGCGCAGGCGGGGGTATGTGGTGGCTGTGGCGGGAAGCGGGGAGGCGGGTGGGCACTGTGCGGAGGACGCGGCGGGGGACGGTACCTCTGAGGAGGGAGGAAGGCTGCGGTCACCGGGGCAGCCGGCAGATACTGAGGTGAATGCTGGCGCGAGGCAGTGGCAGGGGCCGCTCCCATGACCCTGTCCTTGCCTGCCCCGTGTCCATGCTGTGCCGTAAGGCCTATGCTCGAGGTGGTTGTAGGCAGCCTGCCCGCTGCCGGGGCTGGCGTGCCCACGCTGGGGCTGCCGGAGGCGGAACGTTTCACTCGACTCAGGAAGTGGCAGGCAGCACCTGCTCTCTGCTTGCGTTTTCTTCCTTCCTGCAAATGGGACGATTGTCATCGGTCAGGCTGGAGACGGAGGGAGAATTACACTGACGAACTATCTTAAGTTCCCTGAATGGCCCTCCTGAGGGGTTACTCCTCCCCAGCCACCCGGGGAAACACAGGCCCAACTTCACATGTTCGACTTGTGCACACGTGGGGTGTCCACGCGGCGGTGAGGGTGTCCCGCCTGGCCGCTCCGGCTGTCCTGTGGGGCTGCGGCGGCCGCCTTTGCTGAAGTTCTCTGAAGCAGGAGCAAGCTGTTGCCCACAGGTCACCACCGAAAAACATTTCAAGTAGGGACATCAGTGTGGCATCTTCCTCTCTTGAGCTTCAAGTGGAGCATCAGCTGATGAACAAAGTCTTAAGGTTTGTTTAAAAAGCGTCTTTTATCTGGATTCCCATTTCTTTGTCTTTCCCAGAGCAAGCTCAAAAGGGATGCTGTTGAGTAGGATAGTGGATAAAGGAGGATTTCTCCCTTGAAACAGATGGCTTTATGTTAAGATGCCTTAAAGAAGAGAGTAGTTCAGTGGGAAACAGACTTGTATACTTGTTTTGCCACATCCTAGCTTTTAAATGGACAGCAGGAGATAAATAAAATACTAGGCGAAAAGTTGGGTGAATTCATGTAGCAGTGAAGGTAGGAGAGTAGTAATGGGGTAAGCAGCTGCTTGGGAGGTAGCAGTGGATGGAGGGGAAATATCAGCATGGGAGGGAGCAGAGAAGTGAAGAATGGAGAGGGAAACGCCACCAAAATGATGTCTGTCCCTTTGGTAAGAACTTGGGACATTTACGAGTGAAACAACTCCTGCTTTTCCTGGGACGTTTCCTTTTCTCTGCTTTGTTACAGGCCTGTGTGGCCTGGCAGCCCAGGTCTCCCGTTCCTGGGCGTGGGTTGTGCCTATTACCAGACAAAAGCGTCACTAAGGTATAGCATGGTCTTCAGGTGAATATTCTGAAATTACGGTTGTTCTTGCCGTATAATTCGCAGAGTTTCACTCCAGGCACAGCCAGAACATTACATCTGCCCCGGAGAATAAGGAGGAAATTCACCAGGTTATTTTAAGTTGGTGCTGTGGAAGCATGCAGGAATACATCCAAGTTAAACTCAAAGGGAAATGGTCGGATTGGTTGCAGATTTCATCAGGTTTATAGTTGCATTAGGAACCTCACATGAGTCTTTAAAAATGTTTTAGAATTGAAAAACTTAAAGGTTTTGAGCAAAACCCATTATGCAAAAATGTATCAGTATGAATATGTATCTCATATCAGTATGAGAGGGCAAGTTCAGTAAGGCATCCGTTAATTTATGTTTGAGATATAGCCATGTGTACATAAATACTATATTCTGGCAGTGTGTATAACACGAAGCATCAGAGTTATGCTTTGTCTTTTAGTTGTATGGAAGTGTGCAGGAGAGTTGTGAAGTTGTTCTTTTGACTCCGTTAGGGCCAGGTTGAAGGTGTGTTGACTGAACAATAGTGCCTTTCTGAAGGATATAATCTTATTTATTTCCTAATCTTGGAATTATGCGTTAAATCCACCTAGGTCTTCTTGTAGTTTTGACAAAGTTTCTTTTTTTTTTGCCTGGATCTTCACTATGTTGGGAACAGTCTCTCAACTGATTGCCAAGCATAGACTCTCTCTTTTATATTGCTTTTATAGTCCCACATCGTCCTTGGTTTTGGATTCACAGAGCTGGTAGACAAAGCAGTTGGCAAGGAGAGTGAATGACTTCAGGGAAGGATAGGCTTATATGGTCTCACCATGGAGATGACAGAAAAGTAGAGGAAGAGATGGAAAGAGGATGAGCATAGTCTTGAAATCAGGGAGGCTGATGGATTGTATGCCAGAGAAAGGTCAGAATAACAGGACTAGAGATAGGAACAGAGGATGTGAGACAGGGTGGTAAGTGGCAAGTGGAAGATGAGAAATGTCAAAACAGTGTGGGGAGGGAAGAAGTGGAAAAGACTGATAACGGTAGAGTGAGTCCAGAAGCAGCAATAAGAAGTGGAACACAAAGGCCAAGATTGTTGAGTAAGGAGAAGAAATGAGAAGTGTAAGATGAAATGAGTAGCTTCAGCAGAGGATAATACCTCCAACGCTTACAAAATCAGACACTTCGTAGAAGGAAGAAACACATCTACTTTATTTTACTTTTCTGTGCTTTTGGCCAGGCAGTTCTGTCAACCACTGGGCACTGCTCTGCTTTCTTTTCCAATATTGACTGCTACCTCATTACTTCCCTGAGACACTGTCATAGAAATGGACTTGGGAAGCAAATGTCCTGCTTCTGGAAAGCATGGTGAGGTAGTATCTTCGCTGCCCAGCAACAGATGGGCTTCCAAGAGCTAGTCTGTTTGAGTCGTTCTTGTAAAGTATCCTCAAAAAAAAAAAAAAAAAAAAAAAAAAAAAAAGTGATGACATTTTCTCTATATGACCTGTGACTTTACTGTGGTAACATCAAAATAACTTTGAGGAACAGTTTATAGTGAGGTAACCTCCGTACGTCCCTTCCAGACTAAATTATTCTGTGATTGTTTGATCCTTCTTGCAAAAAAAGGAATCTGTAGCGAAATGTGAAGTTTGAGTTTTGTTTCTGGTGCAGTTTGAAAGGACTTAATGAGCAGTGCTTTGTTCTAGCCAGGTTAAATGAGAATTAACCAGGTGATTGACTGCCAAAGTCAAAATCAGAATTCCACAAGCCCAACAGCAAATGTTGCTTGAGTTCCCTGGGCTAAATAACTCGATTAGCTCTGCAAGACGCCCTTCTCTTGAGTTGGACTCAGAGACCAGTTTAGGACTTCCCTCCCTTTGCAGCAATACCCATGGGTTTCCAGCAAGTGAGACAGGAAAACGCACACATGCTCCTAGTGACGGCAGCTTGAGCTCATTAGTTTTGATTTTTAGATATGCTGGCATTGTCTCAACAGCCTGCTTTCACATTTATGGCCTTTCCAGACTACTTATCTAGGGGAGAAGCATGCTTTCCCTTCGTGCTTAGCCTTCTTCAGTTATGTATGACGCTGAGCTCAGAGCCCAGGCAAAGCAGACCACTGCTTGGGCAGCCCCGGCATCTACTGTCAAAGATGCAAAGGAAAGACGCAAAGCAGAGGTAGCTCTCCCATGCAGATCTTTACTTCTGGCAGTCCTGTTCGGTGATCCCACCATCTTCCTGAGGTCTTTTGAATAAGTGCATCAAAAATAGCTGAACTATTAGGAAATTACTCCCTCCCATGAATGAGCATGTAGGTATTTTTCTGATGAGATTAAAAAATATGAGTCTTATTCTGCACCATCCCTATTAGTTTGCTCTCCAATTAATTCCTTCTTGTTAATTCATCTTGGAGTGTTTTGGAAGATTACTCAGCATGTATCAGTGCATTTCGTGGGACAGTCTATGGAAACGACAGAACACTTGCTGAAGAGCCTTTACTGTATTGCCCCCACTACAATTCCCTACTCAGTGCTGAGGTTTCAAGAGGCTTTGAGTGAGCTGGTTGAGCCTCCTTTTGAACCCATCACAAATTTTTCTTTGTCTTTTATTTCCTTTAAAGTTTATTTCCTTCCTTATGGCAGCCACCTTTTGCCAAATGAGTAAGGCACTCCAGTTCTTCCTCGCTTTTACCCCATTTACCACCTTCCAAAAAGATTGCGGTGGCTGTTTGACTGCATCTCAGATTCTCCCTGGAGTGATCTCTGATTTCTTTTCAATCAGTTCATTTAATTGACCGTGTTTATTTCCCTAGCCCTTGTGGCTCCCTGAGTGCAGCTATTCGTCAGAAGCTGGATGTTAAGCATCCTTTTCATGTTTTACCTGGAGACTTTCTTAAACCATCTCATCTGTTCTTAGCATTTGGGGCTAAGCCCAAAAGGGAAGCGCTCTCAATCAAAAGGCTATCTAAATGGATAATGTGATACTTTGAGACCTGTAACAAGGAGGCAAATGTCCCAGTCCCACCGCTCCAGTGCTTATCCCACCAGAGCTACGGTAGCTTTGAAGGCTTGCTTGGGCAAGGTTCCCAACGCGGATGTTTGTAAGACAGCTAACTGGAACTTGGTACACGTACCTAGCGTACTGCTTAGATGTAGAGCCTAGGCATGATGCCCACTTTGGAAGGCAGCTTTGTAGTCTGTATTTGCTTAATTTAGTCCTCAGCTGTCCTCCTGAGAATGGCTGTTCACTGCATGTTAGTGTCCAAGAGCAGGAAACGATGGAGGCAACTTCCATCAGAAAGAAGATGAAGTAACTTGGCACTCACTGGAGTTTGGAGGCTAAATTGCCTCTTAAAACATCATCCTTACTGCTTGTCTAAGGAGTTTCCAAGCTGGTAATAGGATGGGGAGAAGGATGCCTTTGTATCCTGTGTTCCCCTTTTCTAGATGTTGTCTTGGTGACATTAGCTGCCTTCTTCAAAGTCTATAAAATTCTGTTTGAATGCTTTTCATGCTCTAGTTTGGCATACAGCATAAATCCAAGCAACCTGACCTGAGACAGGAATACATTTTCCTTTTCAACGACTTCTGTCTGTGTCCACTGCTAGCATCTATATTAGCAAATACAATTTCTTGGGAACATCCTGGTGCTATCCTTTTCCAAAATCTTTTTAAAAGTGACAAAGCACTATTATTTCGTAGAAAGTTTGGTCAGCTTCTTGCACATGAATTTTTAAATCACTGTCCTATTATTTCCTTATGCCACTTATTTTTATACTGCCTTTTAAAAATAAACATAAGTCAAGATTAATTAGGGAGAAACGCACCGCATTTGAAACATAAATAGAAGGAAGTAAATGCTGCGATGTGTCACTCCAGTCGGTGGTCAAATATCCAAATTTTAATCTTGACGGCTGACTTAAATAAAAAGAGATCCTTTTAAGTAACTTAACATTCCCTTAATGATTCATGAAAGGTAAACTTGAACGTTTGACTTCATTGCAATCATACAGCTAGTTTAATTTTTTATTATTTTTAAACCCGCAGCCAGCATGCTGGAGTAAGTTATTTGCAGTGTATTTTTAAAGTCCATATTGAAATATTAGCCATAACTGTCTGCTGTGTATAAAAAGGGGGGGGGATATGTTTGAAGTTTAATCATGCTTCTACTTACGCTCAGTCCCAGAGCAATCCTTTTTTCTGCTGCTGAGCTCAAACAGCTAGTAGCCAGGTTTGATCTGCTGCCCCATGGAGCAGTGCCCTATGTGAATTTGAAGTTTTCTCAACCCGGGAGGCCTGCAAATAAAGACTAGCCTCAGGTAGCCAGATCTCTCCTTCCCAAAGCAGCTCCCGGGGCGCTGCCTGGAGCAGTCCTCCTGAAATTGTTTCAGGCGATTGCTATAGACTATCTCCACTACTGCCTCTCTTACCCCTCCTTCCCTCTCCTCCTCCTGGCATAAGGGAGGAGTTTTGGAGTCCAGGAGTCCAATTTGACTTTAATAAAGTGAAAAAAAAATAAAAAGCAGAGCAGTTTGCAGGGAATGGGCACAGACTGTGGAAACAGGAGCCACAGCAAGACAAAACCCAGTGGCCTTCAAAACTTTTTTCCCTTCTTTTTCACCACATGACTTGGAGGATGTGGACAGTAATTAAAGGACCCCCTAGCTCCTCATTTTCTGTGCCTGGTCCTTTGATCTGGTTCGTGTCGGGTAGCTATTTTCATTGTTCCTGTCTTTTCTTTTATTCTCACCCAGCCCCTTTGATGTGAGCAGTGATGATCTTTAATTCCAAAATAGGAGATGGGCAGGATAGCAGTACTGGCCTTACATAATGCATCTTTCACATCTTATTTTTAAACTTGAGCATAATAGGTGTAAGTCAGAGCCTGGGGAGCATTAACCCTTCCCATGCAGAGGAACTGCCGAGGAGGTTAAGAGCCTATCGCTTTCGGTAACGTCAGTCAGGTTAATCTTCTGTAGATGCCTACAGATGCATTTGCAAAAAAGATTATTATTATTATTTTCCTGCAAATATGATGGATCTCTAAATATAATCTGGAGGGAGTTTGTCCTAATTGTTCCCATGTGGGAAAAATGTGCTGAGAAAGAACAGTAAAGCTAATGCAGTTATTCTGACTGGCTTCACTTGGCAGCACAGTGGGAGTGAAGCATACTGTTTATTAGTGTATGTTAATAAACTATAAGGGACAAGCTGCGGGTGGTGGTTTATAAACTGTTAGCTCAGGTAGGGTAGATGACAATATGGAGGTTATTAGTAACACTAGCATGAGAGAAGGGGTGGAGGTTCTTATTGTTGTCTTGAAATCACAGAAGCCCATTACGTCTCCATGCACTGCATCTGCATCACGGGACATGCAAACAGAGTAGCTGCGCTCATCCTCACCGAGCCAAGGAGGGTGGCACGCGCGGCACCCCTGCCCCGGGTCATTGAGGTTGGAGCACCCTCATGCCAGACCATCTGAGGTGGCACATGCAGGAACCCCTCTGCCACGCCATCTGGGGGGCACCCCCCTGCCAGGCTGTCCGGGGTGACACATATGGCACCCCATGCCACGCCACGCCGGGCAGGGTGGCCCCCGCAGCGCCCCACCACAGCCCCAGGGAGGCAGGTGGTGCTGGCAGAGCCCCATCCCCGGGGCGTCCCCGGGGAGGGCAGCAGCCCGGGGGGAGGCCGCCGCGCCGGGGGGCTGCCCTGGGGAGGCGTCGCATTTGCACAGTCCCCATCTGCCTTGGTGGAGCCTCCTCCCTCCGGGCCCCAGCAACAATGGCTCCGCTTCTGCTGCCTGCGCCCTGCCCGAGCCAGGCCCGGTGACATTTGCAAGGTTCAGTCGTCACAGCACAATTCGCTCGGGAAATACGCCTGTAGTTGTAAAAAGGTAGCCCAGAATTTTCAAACTTCAAGATGTGAGGCACCCGCACCCAGTTAACTCTACATGCCGTGAAGCGGGGGCTCAGCTTTCCCCGGTGCCTTTCATTTTATTTGTGACTATCTGGAAATTCAGAAAGATTAGAGGGCTGCTGCTCAGCCACTTAAACATTAATGTTTGAACATTGTGTCACTGTTTTCCATGTTCAGAAGCAGATCTAAATGGGCACAAATTAAAAAAAAAAGCAAAACATTGTCCCTGTTTTCCTGGGAGAATTAACTTGAGGCAAAATACAACAAATTGTCAGTAAGAAATAACAAAGAAGCAGTGAGGATAGCAAAGGTTAAGTGTGGTAATGGACAGAGGATAATATGCAGCTTGATGTGTCTGATTATGGTTTAGTTTAATGCCTGCCTTTTTATTTTCATTCACAAAATATATATGCATGCACACCTCTATGTCTGAAACAATTTGAGGTATGGATTTATACCCTCACGACACCAGCTCTTTTAGGGACATAAAATGTGTGTTATGATTGTGTCGTTCTTAAAATAACAGCTGTTTGTTAGATAACTTTCAGGGAGATTCTTATTGTACGTTATGGTCCCGCATCAGCAAAGTACTTAAGCAGATGCCCAACTTCAGCACGTGACTGGACACGTAGGCTTTTCAGCCTGTGCTTGCTTAAACCTGGGCACATGCTTAAGTACTTTGCTGAATAGGGGCCAAGACCAGATGTAGTGAATACCTACAATTAATTTTGCTAAATGGCTTACAATATGCCACTTGTTTCCATGTGTTTTTAAATTTCCCACCTGATTATAATTTGGGCTGAACTTCTGTGTGGTTGTCCTTGTCTGCAGATCTCTCTCTTTCTTTTTTCTTTTTAATTCAATCGGTTCCCTCAGAATATTTCTGAGTTAGGAGTGAAGGAGGAAAAATTCTCCTCCAGTTCTTCCAGTACAGTTCGTCTTTATTAGCAGTGGGTTTTTTTAACTGTAGCGCTCCAAGGAAATAAAGGAAGGAACGGTTGTAGAGAGAAATAATATTTTACTGGAGCAGCTTCTAGAGTTGGAAACAGTAGACACACTTCTGAGATCTGGCAAAGGGATGTGGAACCTGTAATCTTGTCCACTTTTTCCAACTATATCAGCTAATCTAATAATAAAAGCTTATAGGGCGATGTAATTTCTTTTTTTAGACAGAGCAAAACAAACATTGAAATTGGAAAGGGGAAAGTTGGCACCAACACATTCCTTGATGAGTACTAGAGCCTTTTCTTGAGTTGGAAGGGAAAGAAAAAAATTCCTCTTTCTAAAGCAACCCTGTTTTAAGGGCTCGAGCATGCCCAGATAGCCTCTAGTTAGGTTTCAGCAGTCTAATGAAGCCTGCCTTTTTTGTGATTTCACTGCACATACTCCCTGCCTGCCTTGATTGGCAGCTGGGTAGCAGACCTCTGCAGCTGTGACAATTTGCCTGAGGGAGACTGTAAGTGTCTCATTGAAACTTGCATTGTAAAATCCTCCAAAATGCCTCCCATAATATTAGGCACAGGAGAAAAACACAGGTGTGAAAAACTTTCACAGATCCCATGAGTTCAATGTCTCTTGGCAGCTTTGGTGGATTCGGTGTTATAATATAAATTTTAAACTTGCATTTATGAAAAAGAATTTGTTCCGTCTTCTGTCACAAGGAGAAGTGGTGAAAACCGGCGGCGCTTGCACCGCGCTCACCTTCTCCAGGATGATGAGGACTGGTTATCCACCGGTGAAGCCTGTCTACCTGCCGTAACTCGGCAGCAGATCCCAGCATGGAGAGGACACAGGTGTCCCCGCTGCTGAGGCATTTGGCTGGCACAGCAGTGTTTTAGGAGCTCGTATTTTCCGAGTGAAGGCATGGTCTCATACTGTCCAAAAATGAGCACTCTGATTGATTCTGCTTCTGCTGAAGGAGGGATTTGAAAACCTAAGTGGTGTCTCAGTGAAATCAACCTTCCTATATGTATGTAAGATTTTATCATTTTTTCCTCTTCTACTGGTTAAGTAGCTTAACGTACTACTCATTAGCACTAGCACATATGTGAGATACAGCGTTGCCAGCATTACTGGAAGATGAATCTCAGCTTCTGAATGCCTGATCCTTTTGCTGGTGTGTTTGTTCCTAACTGCGTGCCTGTGTGTTACAGCAACTTCGCTTCTTATATTTGCCATAAATGAATCTCGACATGACTGCAGCCTTAAGATCTGGCACTTCAGCAGTCTCAGTAGGGTCAACACAATATTCAGGAATTAAAGTTCTGAAGAAATGCAAGCAGCTAAATTTAGACTTAAGAAACGTGCCTGATTTGAGTGAGCTGTGGGTATGCTGATACATGGAAGTTTCCCTGCAAGCCAGCCAGGCTTTATTTGTTGCTTAAAGGGAGGGGATTTTAGTTAAGCTGGAACATTTGATTTGCTTGCTTGAATTGTTTTTGATTGGTGACTGAGTGCAAGGTTAAGCTTTAATAACATACCCGTTGTAATAAAATCATGTTGGTGAGTGATACATGTGCCTAAAAAGATTTAGATATACTAGTCTGTTAAACAAATATAATTTGGAAATGCTCTGGAAATAAACACATAAAATAAGAACCAAAGACAAATTAAAAAAATTTTTTTACCTCTTTCTAGGGCTAAGATTTTTGAGACGAGGCTGGCTTGTTCTGGCAAGCTGGGCTAACAAAGCAACATGGCTGAAGCTGTGATAAAAGAGAAACTGTTTTGAATTTAGTAACGAAAAGTGTTAACGCATCGCTGAGTTTCTGTTGCGGTGAACTAGTGATAGACCCAGTGACTAGTTAAAGCTGAAAATAACAAGTGTTATTGGGCCTTGTCAAATCTCAAATTAAAATGACATTCAAAAGTTTCCTGAGAGACTCTTGGTACTCTCTACCTTCTCTTCTGAACTACAAACTTTGATCAGTTCAAGATGGATCAATGATGTTGCTGTAATACGTAGATTTGTGACTTGATAGTTGCAATAGGGCTGAGGTTGTTTTAGTTCTGGATTTTTATCAGAGCTTTCTGTTCTCAGTGTTTGCCACAGAACTTGTGCTGATGTATAGTCATTTAATGCACTGTAAACTACACAAGAGGGCTCAGTTTCATGGATGTGTGAAGTTTTTGTATAAATCTTTTTAGTGGTGCCAATTGGGAAGTCGAACTCAAAGTCCAGTTGAACGTTAGTGGTATCAGTTGAAAGCTCAGCTTGAAATACTTGCTTGTCAAGGCTGTTTCGTTTCACAGTAACATTTTAAACAAACTTTGCAAAGCAGTTCAGTATTCTGTTTCTTATTTCACAGATGGGGAAACTGAGGCACAAAGCTATTGCATTCCTTATGTCTCTAATGCAGTTGGGAGAGCATTAGCAGAACACAGAGCCTCCATACAGTGCCGCTGGAGTGTTATTGACTGTTGTGCACCACCCTTGTCTAGCGGCGAGCCTAGTTTGACAAAGGGAGAGGGTTTTTTGTCTCTTCAGTGAGGAAGGGAACCGATTTAAATGGCCAAGCTTGGGAAAACCATTGTCTTCTTTTTTATGGCAGTGAACGTGTTGTCACATTCCTCTACTTACCAAATAAATAGATAAAACTGTAAAGGAAACAGTAGTTTTGAAAAAAAAACCCTGTAGTCTAGAGCATCTGTTTTCTACTGTATTTTTTTCCCTGATCTCTTTTTATAATTTACATCCAAAACATTAAGTGACAGAATTTGGCAGTATCAGATCTATACAGTAGAGCTTAATGGTCATGTAGCAGGGAATAAATAAAGCCCCTCAAGCCTGCTTAGTTCTCACACATGCACGTGAGCAGGGGTTGGGGGAAGGAGTGTTGTATTTTTCTTGGAAAAGGACCTTTTCGGTTTCTCCTAATCTGGCACCTGGAGGTCCAGCTGTGCTAGCTTGAGGCTGTGTGTAGTCTCATGCACGGGAAAGATGATGGACAGATCACTGTACAAGTTGAAACGTTTCACGTCTCTCCAGGCAATATGTATAGCTATATTTGTGAATAGTGGCAGTGCAAAATCGGAGGTGGAATTACTCTTCAAACAATGGTTTGCCAATAGTGCTACAGTCTGGACTGGTTTCTGTTGCGCTTTGCAGAGAGGACCAGCAGTGCGTGGATTTTCCAGCTTTGCTTGCTAGCGCTACGGCAGCCATGGAGCCGTTGCGCCTGCCATCATTGCTTCCTGTCTCCATGAGCTGACTGTAAATTATTTTCCCTGGGCTGAGCTCTGCACATGGCCTGGAAATGTGTCACTCTGGTTATGTTTGGCTTGGTCCTCTGCTAATTTATACCAGTTCTACTTCAGTGTATTTCCATTGGCTTAATTCAATGGCAGTATTCCTAATTTACTTGGGTATAAGTAAGAGTATCGGGTTCATTACTTCTAACAGTTTAGTTCTCTTGATTTATTTTTGTTCTTCAGTCACACAAATGCCAAGGTTAATTTGCTCTTAAACACTTGATTTCCTAGGACATAAAAGTGACTTCATATTTAAAGAAGAAAACAGAGAACAGTTTCATTCTGCAAAGTAGTCTAGTTTGGGGGGTGGTAGGGTTTGTTTGTGTTGATTACAGAACTTTGAAACCGTGGGGTTAGCATTTGAGAACATTTGAGAACTAAGAGATTTAATTTTGCAATCACTAGTACTCTTGGATCTTCTGGATTCCTCAGCTGTGGATCGGGGACTGATAGAGGGTGACATGGTCTTGGCCCAAAATGTTTGCAGTGCCTTTAATAATAAGTGATTTTAATGGAGAACTTCTCACAGCAGAGGAGAACTCAGAGATATATACTGTGCTTTAACAAAGATGCTATGTCTCCACAGTGTACATTAGTCAGTGAGTTAAACAAGCATCAACATTAAAACAGCCCTTGTCCCCTGCAGTGTATTTTCTTAGTGCTTTGTCCATTACAGCTCTCGAATGATGAGGTTTCTAGTCCTTCCCGTTGGAAACAGCTCTTTTCTAATGTTTATTGCGGATGTCTTCCTGGTGTCTAGTGTAAAATTTTGCTTTCTGATCTCCTCCTGCCCTTCCCAACGTGCTCGGTGGAATGCAGTGAGGGTGTTTACCGTATGTGAGCCCCTTGTAAGCAGTTCCTGCACCCTCCTTAGCTGTTCTTTAACAAAGATACATATAATTAGACCTTTTAACCTTTCCTCATAAATCAGTCCATCCAGCCCATTAATCACTTCTGTTGCCCTCTTCTGAATTCTCTCCAATTTGTCATCGTCCTGTGGCTGGGGACAGCTCAGTGACCGGGGTCCTGCGTGGAGGTTCAGTACCAGCCCGCTGCACCCAGGGACAGGATTTATTTATTTTGTCCCTCTTTCCCTTTGCTTCACTCCCAGTCAGAATATATCCCCTACCCACTCTGCATAATCATTTCTTTAAAACATTTATGGAGATAATTTGCAGTCTCCTGGACCCGCTATCATTCTCTGATGTTGAGTTAGCAGAGGTTGAAAGGGAAAGGGATTGAACGTGACACACTTCGCTTCCCCCCCCCCCTTCCTTCCCCCGCTCCCCACCCCAAAATAAACAACACCAGTCTTCGTTTGGTGCATGCGGTCATACCGAATGTGAAGGAAAGAGGTAGCATTAGGGTGGAAAAAAGACGCTGAAAATATAATTGCCTAATTGTGAATCCTAAGTAGAGCAGGCAGCGGGGGCAGCCCCGACTGGAAGAAATCAGAGGGTCACTAATTCACACTGCCAACATCCTAATTAGCTGTGCAAATGTAATGTTTATATTGTTGGGGATGGATTACAATATCCATTGTAGAATGGAAAGAAATAAATGAATTGTGTCAGTGGAGCTGTGTAGAAAACGCTCCTGCCGCCCCATTAAACCATGAGAAGTAGCTTAGCTACTAAAAAAAAGTTTGTTTTCAGGCTGATGCGCAAGTCTAATTGGGTTTCCAAAGAAAGGAACATGTTTTAATTATTAATTAGAAATCAGAGGAGTAAAAGAGTGGAAATCTGCTTCAGCTGGAGGTTTTGCTCAATGCTGGATTTCTCCTTAATAAGCTGAAACATTCCAGGCCTGCCTTAGTTAGCGGTTGGGTGCAGTGGCTTTACTCGGGGGGTAGACATCTTAATGCTCATGTAATTATCATGTAATTATTTTGTAATGTGGGATCAAAATTTTGCATAGATGGCATTCTTTCACTGAACTTGAAAAATAAAAAAAGTTATGTTCATTAATGCAGTGATTCAGTCATTTTGATTTAAGAAGCAGGGTTCCCTCATCCCCCTCCCTCTCTCTTCAACACGCAAATATTTTGAAACAGTTTTAGAGATGGTAACTTCAAGATAAATAGAATTATTGAATTTAGATTTTGTTGAATATTTATCAGATTTCTTGTTGGTAATACTGCCTTTCAACAGAAGTGTCAAGTGGGTTGCAATTATCATCAAAGCTGATAGGTACAAATAAGTGATGATCGTGTCTGCTAACACAGGGTGCGCAGGTTCGTAAAGGGGGATTTTTGTGGAAGTCGCTTTCTCTCTATGAATTTTCGTCCCTGTTGCCATTGAACTTCTGGAATCAAAGTTGTTAAAGACTGATAGACTTTGTCAGAAGATGTTAAGTGGATTATGGCCCATCATAATAAATATTCCCGATGGAGTGACAGGGTATGTTCTAATGAACAGAGAGTGCGGAGCCGCCTCTTTGGACTTGTGCTTTCTAATGCCTAGAAATACTCTTGAGCAGAGTTACACTCCTGTTTACAACTGCAGACAGCTTGTCTGTGCAGATGAAAATGTTATCGGGCGAGTGCCGTAGCTCCTACTTCTGGAAATCACTGACAGCCTGGATCCAAGCCGAATCACAGGTTAAACCTGAGAAATTATAGAACATACCAAGAGCCGCTGGCTCTTGAGTTGCCAGATGTTTGTAGATGCATGTGTGTCTTAAGGGGAACTGCCCGTTAAATGTCTCAGCTTTAATAGGAAAAGGGGATGGGAAAGAAGAGCACTATGACTCCATATGGCTCCCTCAGTGCAGCAGTAAATCCTTGTGTTAGTGGGGTGCAACTGTGAGGAAGTACAGAGCTGTCTCTTGATGTTGCTTTTTCATAGTAAAAAAACCCATGGACGAGATGGGGAGGATGTAGCTAATGTGAAATGGATGGCTTCCTTCGGGGTTATGGCTTTCATTAGCTCGTAGATGCGGCATTATGATAAACAAAATGTCTGACTTAACAGAACAACCGTTAAGAAAATTTCAATTGGCCTTTTTTCATACGTCTGCTGAAATTATTATGTTTGAAACTGTTTGGTTTGGATTCACAAAAGAAGTTAAATATCCTTATTGTGGTCCATTGAGCACCTGTTTCTGCCCGTAAGACTTAATAGATCTTTTTCCAAAACCTTGTTTTAAGAATTCCATTGGAAAAGATAGTTTCTTAGTTTTTATTTATCAAATAGCTATACTGTCCTACCCCTTCTCTATAGTTTATTTACATGCTGCTTAGTCATGAAGGATTTGACAAAGATAGATATCAATATTAAGAAGGGACACAATGATTTGTTCTGCTCCCAAGAGCTAATTCTGCTCGCGGGGATGGTAAGGTGGCCCTGGTCCCCCCTCCCTACTTACAAGCAAAGTTTTCCATATTATCAAAAAGGAAACCACCTTCATGACTTGTAGTCTCCCAGCAGAAGTCAGGTTAAGCTTCATACTGTAACAGAAGTAACAAGTAATGAAGAATAACAAACAATTGTGATTAAAAAAATCAAAAGAAAACCTTCATTTTCAAGGGGCCGTGTGTTGGTAAAAGTGTTCCCCAGTTGAACCATATGGATGGGTGGAATGTGGGATCTCCTACATGTACTCGTGTTGGGAAGAGGCTGCAATAATTTGTGACTTGACATATTATTGCCGTGTTTCCTTTTGATCATGCCAGACATCCACAAGGCTCTGTCACATCCTTGTAGGAGAATGAACGTGGGTCTCTGCAAACTAAGTATCTTCCATTCAGAGTTCAAAAGCAAGTGGGTCCTTGATTGAAAAAAGGTCAACTTCTACCAGGCATGTTTGTTGCCTTGGTCAGATGATAAAAGTCGATGATCCTGTCCCCTCCCCTCCCTTGCTGGAAGTTTGAAAATAGTTACAAGTACTGTTTTGAAGGCTGTTTTGCAGAGTGCCTGACAAATACTTCATGTCAAAACATTCATCTTTTCCCTCTGTGGGCTAAGAAACAGCTCAACTCGTTTAGGTGTTCATTGGTCACGCTAAGAAGGCTAAGCACACTATCTGTTCAGAAAGTCTGGACTTCTGCTTTGATTTGAAGAGTTGAATTCGTCCTTTATTTTATGGAAGCTTCTTTATCTTTTGTGAAAAAGGAAGCACAGACAAAGGGTGCGGAGATGTATGAGAAATCATGGATAGTCTGTAATTAACTTCAGGAGCTTCATGGAGAACTTGCAACAGGGTTTTAGGCTGAGATTAGTACAAGAATACATACTCATGTATTAGAAAGGGACATCACGAGGCCTCATGTGTGAACATGTGGGTCCATGTGATGGGACCGCTGACACTTTGACTTCTCCAAATGTCTTGAATATATGTTTTCCTGTTGAACATCCTGGCACAGCTTTACAGAAGAGCAGATCTTCTTCGATAGACTATCAAAAACGCTTCAGATCACTGGGTGCTCTGTGGCACCACAAATACTGCTTGCCTCATCTATGCCAACTGCTGAAGTAATCCCTGTGACCAGGTTTTGGAAGCAGCTTCTGTGTGACATCCTCAGCCAGGCCATGAGCCTGGTGTGAACAGCACTGTTCAGCAAAGGCACTCTTTTCAGCTTGGTAGTTTCTTCATCCACTGCAACTTCAGAAGGCTCATCTGTTGTATGGAAGAGGATGTGATTAGCAGCGGAGGTACATGCCTAGCACTGCCGTGTGATTTGCAGAGGTATGTGAGAGATGCCTGAAGGGTGTTTATGTTCATGTTGCCATTTTCAGTAATCAACTTCTATTGATTTTTCCAAGAAATCAAAGTTCTTTTATAGGAGAAAAGTTTGGAGGTTTCACTTTCATTGATGGATTTTTGATTTCTAAAAATTGTAGCAACTTAGAAGCCTTCTTTCATTTTGGCCCCCAGTGCTTCAGCACGCATAGAAACCTGCCTTCGAATCAGTTTGGGTAGTGTTTCACATGGTACATTTGCTGATGTACTGTTTTTCTTTCTAAGCTATCTGTGGAACAACTTGCTGCTCCCTGCTTCCATGAAAAAGCCCACCCATCTCAGTCACCCTGCAGCACAGGTGAACCCCAACAGAGCTGAGACAACATGCATATCTAACTCACGTGCAGGCAGCAGTGACCTTGAGAGCTTCATGATGGTAACCAGAGCATCCAGTTTGGGAGTTCAGTAGTATACTGTTTGCAAGTCCTTGCATTTCACATTACCGGTAGAAATGTTTTTAATGGAATACATACTCTCATGCAAACAATAAATTCAGGCCCACGAACACGTAGGTACAGATTTAGGTATTGATTAGTCTTTCTTATTTTGGGCAGGCTTTTGCAGTCTGCTACACTGTGGTGGGTTAACCTTGTCCGGCTGCCAGATGCCCACCCAGCTGCTCTCTCACTCCCCCTCCTCAACAGGACAGGCAGAGAAAATAAGATGAAAAACCTCATGATTCGAGATAAAAACAGGGAGATTGCTTAGCAATTACTGTCATGAGCAAAACAGACTCAACTTGGGGAAAATAAAATTAATTTTAATTTATGCCACAGGAGGGCTGGGAAATGGGGGGTTGTGGTCAGTCCAGTGATGGTCAGTCAGTGGTGGGTCTGTTGTGGAGCCGGCTGCATCCAGCACAGTGCAGCCCCTGACCTCTTCTCACAGAAGCCCCCCCCACAGCCCCCCTGCTACCAAAGCCTGGACACGTACACCCAATACATACACACGTTTCCATCCTGCACTGTGCAGCGCGGGCCCCGACCAGCCTGACCCCTGGCCTCCAAGCAGATGTCTCCGACTTTTCTTGCCTGCTGTCAGGGTAAGTAGGTGATGGGCTCTCACCCGAATGTTGATTCTGAGCCCGGCTTGTGGAGGCCCCCTTTGATGTTTTATTTTGGCTTCTCGCCAGGGGCTCCAATTTTTAAAGCACTGGGGTAATGATCAGATTATTATTATTATCCCTGCTTCAGAATTCACTGTTCTGCAGACGTTGTGCTTCCTGCACTCTTGCTGGGTAGCTAGTTAGCAAAATGTCTCCGAGAAGGCCATGCCACCAGATGCAAGATCCGATTCTGCGATGCTGGGAGGAATAACACGCAGACTGCAGAAAGTTGCCTAACTGTTCATATATTAATGTCACAAATTGTGGCTCGCTCTTCACTGCTTTCCTAAGTTAGCCATCCCAGAGCACTATTTGGGAACAATGCCCTTGGTGGGTGAAGAAAAGCCTTCCTTGCTTTTGTTCTGGATTCCTGGTAGTGTATGTTAGCATGTCAGAGTGCGGGGCCATGTGTGCAGTGTAGTAAAACTCAGTCTGGAATTATTACCTGCCTGGAGTTTTCTATGTACTTAGGTAGGAAATTCAGCTTTATCAATCATTCTAAGTATTTGTGCTTAACTCTTCAGAATAAGTACCATTCAGATTTATGGACTGCCCAATTTATTAATCTGAGCAAAAAGAAGACAAAAAATATATCTGATCCATTGAATATCCTATCTTTTGGCAGATCAGGAAGACAAAAAACAGTACTGAATGCTTGCCTGGAATAGAAATCTTCAAATATGATCATTTGATGTAGAAATAAGCTGGCAGAGCAACAAAGGTTGCCTATATTTAACATTCATAGCATTTTACTGCTAGATACAGTGGCTAACTCAGAGTCAAAGAATAAGAGACTTTGCACAAAAGCTGTTTTTTATTCATTTTGTGACACTCTTCCTAATGCTACCCAAACCAGCATGTGTTGGTCTAATGGCTCTTCTTGTATCTCGCTTTTTATATCTCTGTAGCTGTTTGGAATTTGGAAATTCTCAATTACCCTGTGTACTGTAGCATTTTGAAACTATGCTTGAGTGTAAATGTATTTTGATGCCTGTGTTTGGTTTAAATGGCAGAAACACTGAATATAAAATAGAATATAGTTGCAGTTTGCTGACTTAAAATACGGCATTTATTGTGAGGCAGAAAGAGTTAATCCTAGACTTTTAGCTCTGAGCTTAGATTATTGAGCTTCTGGATACACGTGTTAATTTTCTCAGATGAGGGATAATGGATGTCACTTGAGAAAACAATACTGATTTGGGTTCTTTCATAGTTTGTGGGTTTATGTCCCACATGGTATAGAAGCAGGCTCTGGGAGATTGCCTGAAATATGCCTGGCCTCTCAGCTGCACTAAAAATAATTCCTGCTTCCCGTATTTCTAGAAGTAATTCTGAGATGCTGCAAACCTTATCAGCTCCTTGTTTAGGAAAAAGATTTCACTTCAGCTTTCAAATAGCAATAAGGGAATGGTCTTTAGGGGTGACCGTGGTATTTCTAAAACACTCCTTTGTAAGAATGTACGTGCGTTTTGGAGTTTTTTTGTTTTGTTTCTTCATTTTTGTTATGAAGTGTTCTTGGTTGGGTGACCTTCTTTCTTTGAGAGCAGCAGTTCACATTGGATTTTGGCAAAATGGGTTTGATAGTCCTTGCTTTACTAAGCACTAGCACCTAGATGACAGTAATTCACCCTCTAATACCCCCACAAAACCTATTTATGCAGAACTTGACATGATTTGCAGTCTCTGTAAAGGAGGAACGTAGGACTTAAGCAGTGCCTAGAATTAATTTTTTGACCTCCATTTCAGTTATTGGTTGAAGTATTAGGCTCTTCAGACAACCGAGCTGCTCTTGCTATAACCTGGCACTTAGCATCTTATAACAGAGTGGCACTATCAATTCTGTGGCATTCGTGCGTCTCCCTCATAACGTGAAGGGGGAAAAATTGCAAGGGAAATTGCTGCCCAGCATCAGAGAGTTTAAGGCTGCCAGTAAAATTGATCTTAGTAGCGATAATAGTCCTCTTTAAGCCAACACAATCACAACCTTTTTATTAATATTGGCTTACCATCGTCCATTTTAATTGTACCACATTGCCAGTGAATGCCAACAAGCATCCCGAAGTCAGAATACTTGTTTGAGGTTTGTGATCAGCAACACATACAGGTTCAGAGGCATTATTTTATTTGTTTCCAGAGACAGAAAAAAAATGCTGGCAACTAATAGTTTTGAGGGAGATTTTTTTCCAACACCTATTTTAGGAAAATGTGTGAATGGAAAGTTTTTTTTCCATGAATTCAGATAACATCTGCATTAATATAGTATATTGTAAGGATCATTAATGTTCAGAGTATATTATCAGGTGTTCTCTAATGCACTTTTGATGAGCTTTAATGATGCTTGCTGTAGTGTTTTTTCATCTTTTCTCTCCCTCCCCCCTTTTTTTTTCTGCTTGATTGTAATAATGACTTAACCCAGGTGGCAGACTCTATCCAGAAAGTGCCCAAGGGAAATATTATTCCCTAGTACCAGCAAACATCACAGATAGTCATTGAGTTCACTATGGTAGTTTACCCAGGAGAGAAGATCTTGGCTCTCCCCTTGGGTGTCTGGACCTGCCCCCCATTTGCAGTCTAATAATTTGGCTTTGGTAGGAGATGGAGAAATGGCAGAAAGAAACAAGATGAAAAACATAAGTGGAGGGGAAGGAGAGAAGCCAGTAATGCATGGTAACTTCTAAAATTTCTGATTTCTCTTAGAAAATAACTTGTAATATAATAAGATCCTGGAAAGTGTTTGGATCATTTGGAGATGATTAGTAAGGAGCACAGTGCAGTTCAAAACGGTAAGGCTGAGTACGTGCGAGGACAGAGATTCTTCTCTTTGGATAACTTGGGTTACAGGTTGGTTGTGATTCATGCTAGAAAATACTTTCAGTTTTTGGAAATAACTGATATTTGTTCTCAGTATTTGTCTTTTATAGCTCTCTTAATCTGCGCTGTCCCTCAGGAAACTTACTTTAAAAGCCATAGTTTCCTCGTCCTTTTTATGCCATCCAATTGCACAGAAAAGCAAGCTTGAAAGTAAGCATCACAGATGTATTGTAGCTTCATTGAGTAGAGATGCCATATAAAAGAGCAAAAGTGAAAATACAGGCAATGGTGAAAGAAGAACATTACAAATACCTTCAACTGAGCAAGTTCTTTGTAGTAGTGAGTTTGCAGAGTGTCAGGTATCACTCACTGTGTGCCATTAAGATTTACTGGCAGTAGCCAGCGTCTGCACCACAAGCAAGAGTAAATCATGTCGGTTGTTTAAAAGATGGTCTCTTGTAAGTTTACTCAGGTTTACAAGCACATGGGAAGAAGGGGGTTCTTTGTTTTCTTATTTTTTCCAGATCTCCGCTTCATTGTTCGTAGAAGAATTCAAAAGTAAAGTACCCGGAAAGAAAATTATGCTGTTAGATTGCTTTTGGCTACACTGTATTGAAAGCTATACTTTGCAAATGTAATCTGTAACAGCAAATGGTATACAAAGGGAAAGGAGTCATGTTGTTGCGCACAATGTTTTCCATTTTCTGTAAAAAAGCTTGTTTAAATCATTTTGTGCCCTCCCCTTTTTAATGTCTTTTCCCAGGCAGCAGTTAAACGCGTGCCCCCCTTGCCCCAGGGCCGGGCGCATGGCGTGGGGAGGCATTTCGCAGCAAAGGGTGCTGCTGGCAGGGAGGCTCGAGCGTGGCTTCCCCACGAGTGGCCGTTTTGTCTGAGACATTTTCTTTGAGGTCGTTTCTACTTTCTGAAAGCACTTTGCACCATCTCTTAATCTGCCCACATCTGCTCCTTTTAGGCTGCAACAGCCCCTTAATATTCTCCACGGATGGGGCAAGACTGGAAGGACACAGTGCAAGTCTCCTAAAATGGAAATGAAAAACCTAAGTGATATCTGGCCCGAAACTGTTTTAGATTTCTCTTGGAAAAAAGAGGCTTTTCAGTGGTCTTTTACTTCTGGGAGCATGGTTTCCCCTCCCCAGTGAGATGCATTTTGTGTCAGCTGTTTCTATATTAAAAAAAGTCTCCTGAAATAACCGCTCTTGGCTTGTCAGCATCTGGCAGTCCTCTCCTCCTGAAGCAGGCAACACCGAGGTCCCGTGCGAGCGTGAAGGACCTCACCCCATCTCGCCCCCGCGGAGCGGGGGGTGCCCGGCCTGGCCGGGGTCACAGGTGGGGCAGCCCAAATGGATTGCACTGCGGTTGCTTCTGATCTGCCTGGCCCGTGCATGCACACCCCGCTTAAATTTCTGTTCCTGTCAGTCCATTAAACCTCCCAAAGTGATTTGTTCTCCCCAGAGAATCAAGGGAGAGAGGGTGGAAAGGTAAAAAGAGAAAGAAGGAGGAAAATAAAGAAGGGCTGGCGGGGGGAGAGGGTGAACCAAAAATGAGTAAAACAGAGCTGCTGAACCCAATAGCCAAGTATTACATTATAGACTCCCAGTTTGGATATAAACAAAATGTTTCCTTAGAGCAGAACCACATCCAAAAGTTAGAAAAATTGTTTTCCAGAGCTGAAACAGCCGCGCTCTGTCCTGCCTCAGGAGGGGGAGAAGACGGCTTACCCCTTGCACCCCTCTCCTTACCCCCCAGCCCTCTCCTTACCCCCCCAGCCCTCTCCACACACCCGTGCACGCGTCAGCCCCCGGTTTGCACTGCGAGCAGCCGGCAGGATGGTTTTGAGGGGCTGCTTATGTTTCATAGTTGGATCCCTGGGTGATTTCTGCCCGGGGCAGGCAGCTGGCTGTCCCGGCTCCTGCAGAAATTGTGCCTCTCACTGCTGCTGAGTCCTTCCCTTCCTCGGGCCAGGCCCGTGGCTGCTGTGGAGCCCGGCCCCTCATGTCAGGACAGGCACCATTTTCTGGCACCCACCTTGTCTTTGCTGGCTGCCCTGGGCTCAGCTGCCTGCCTCCCTCTATCCAACAACTTTTGGGCTGATTTCCATCGTCTTCTCATAGCACTGTGTTGACTTTCCATGCATCTCGATGGCCCTGATTCAATGGGACCTAGTGTGACTAGCCAGCTTTGTTGATACATTGTTTGACATCGCCTATTTGTGTGGGTTTTGCAGGCTGGTGGTGCAGCTCGTGCGGCCCTGTGTGACCGTGACCACTCCACAGCGGCTTCCCCTAACGTCCCTTCAGCAGGGCTGGCGTCAGAGCGGGGCAAGGCTGGGTCTCTTGGCGAGTTTCAGGTCAACCACGTTCTTGGTTTTGAGGAGTCTGCATCTCTTAAAATATCATTCAGCTAAATGAAATGTTTTCTAACGAAACAAAAAAAACCCATGCCAAAAGAGCACGAATGTTGCCACCAAAGTTAATAAAAGTAAGGAAATTAATACTTATAGTTGACCTCCAATACCTAGGCACAGTGGGGTGTAGCAAGGAAGTAGTTAGAAAGGCACCATGGTGAGCCTTAGCGGTGAATTACCTTATTTTTATTAACTTTCTGACAACCTCAGTGAATTTCCTTTCTTTTTATGAAGTGATTAAAAAAGCTAATCAGATCATGTAATTAAAATACATAATTACACAATCTCAGAGTTTTTCATAATTACTGTACATGGTAAATATTGTTACCTGATAACACTTTGCACAAAAATTGTGACAGGAATTTGTGTAGGATGGTTAGGAGATGTCTGCTTTCTGGTGTTTGCAATGGAAGCTTCTCTAACGACATTAGATGGATAGTAAAATGTTTTAAAATTGAAAATGTAGCGAAACTCTAAAATAATGACTCAGATGTCTTTTTTTAATGCTTTTGTATGTATTGGGCAGCTGGTATGTGTTGACACGGTGTGTTTCTGTGCATTTATAATGGCTCTTTCCTTTGTGCTCACACCTCTGCTTCATATTTTGTTAGGCACCACCCACTGGAAAATGGGTGTTTTGATACAAAGCAACATAGTAAGAAAAAAATCAGATCAGATCCAGTATCTTATTTCCAGCCAAAGAACTAAATTGAGATGGAGTCACTCCTAAGCTTGTGTACAGTGACTTCAGGGTAGACGTGGTGTTGAAACCTCCCTGATGTCAGGTAGCCAGGAGGTCTGGAGCTATGGTTATGTTCATAGGAAATCCAAAGATACAAGGTATGATAATCCTAAATAATGGGAAAATTGATTTTTAAAAAAAAAAAAAAAAAAAAAAGTCTGATGTGCCTTTAACAATCAGCTTCTAGGAATCCAGGACCCCAACCTCTAAAGTGATTGTTTGAAACCGTACAGTTACTGCTGTATGTCAGTCTAATATTTACTACTCAGAAAATTAGTTTTATACTCAGATGCTCCATGACTGAGGTGGAGTTTCCCTTTTTCAACAGAAGACGTTGAACTCCTATCTTAAATACAGACAGATAATTTGGTCTTGATGGGGAGCCAAGGTTGGTACTTCCATAACTCTTGGTACTCACACCTTCCTGTGCCAAACTGAGTTCGAGAGGGAGGAAGTGAAACTCAGTTTCACAAGTAATTCTGGCTAAAGGTGTGAGGGAACAGTTACTGAATTTTCATTCAGACCATTAATTTCTCCATTTTTGTTTCTTTTTGCAAGGATGAGATGGGCTAAAGATCCTGTTTCAGAGAGGTCCAGATTATCTGTGGCCAGAAGATTGTTTTATCCTGAAAATTTTTGCCTTATTGGCCAGAACTAAAATAAATAATAGAAAAGCCTTGACAAAACAAAAATAGTATGTGAATTGTATCTGGGATACCTTGTTCTGTCACTCTCCTGTGGGAGACACCAGAGTTGCCCAGTCTTTGGTTCTGTCTGGGCAGGTAGCTTCGGCTGTGGGCCTGGGAAAGGGACATGACAAAACCACATGGATTCTGGGGAGGGGGAAAGGGGTTTTTGGTATTTAGGGGAATTTAGGATGGTAGGGTTTTTGTAAATGAGGCTGGTCTGAGCTTTAAAACTCTTTGTGTTGTTTATGAAAACAATAATTTTCCATTTCCCCCCAAACTTTAAATTGCTCATTCAGTTATGATGGGCTTATTGACAACATTTCTTCTTTTAGACAGCCAGTGGGTGAAGCTTATGCAGCTTAAAGTCACTGTTTTGCCTTTTTATGACAGTAGAGATGGGATGCGGTTTCTTCCAGGTATCTGCCAGTTGCATTTCAGTAGTAGGTTTTTGGTAACTCCTCTCTGCCACACTGTACATGGGTTTCTGGGCATGTGAGACACCCCACACCAGAGATCTAGGTGCAGGTACAAAACCTTTTCACATCTGGAGAAAAACAACAAAAAATTATTAATTCACCTGAGGTGGGGAGGGAGGTGCGTGTTTCCAGCCATTAATTGCCTGGAGATGATTTCTTGAACACGTCTGGTTCTGGAGGTACATGTGTGTCTATCAAACCTCTGATGCCTGATTTCCCTCAGAGTTTTTTGGTTTGGGTTGAGTTTTCTTTTTGTTCTTTCGTGTTTTGCTGTTACTGTTTTGGTTTTTTGACCACTTCTTCCTCTGCAGGAAATGTGCCCCCACCCCAAACACCCACCTGCAGCTTCCACCCATGTTTTAATTTAGCAGACTCCTCTATAGGAAGCTGAATGCTTTCTGTACCTGTAGTATCAAGATGTATTTTTCTAGGGTAAATTCAATCCCTCTCTCTCCACTGCCTCCTCATTCCTTTTACTGAGTTGTTTAGTCTATTGACATTCCCAGATACTTTTTTGTAAGTATAGTCAGTCCTCATTATGTGGGTAGAGCTAGAGAGAAAGCTGTTGACTGTAGCTTTTCCCTTTATTTCGTTTAATTCTCTGATATCAGTGCCAGTGTCTGTGTGAGACTGCTCTCAAATGGAAGGAGTGCTGTTGGCGAGAGACGGTGGGGAAAGAGATATTGTTTGCAAGTGCTAAGACATTTGCTGTCCCTCCTTCTCTTCAGGGATAAATTGAGATGATTCAACGTATGCTCCAACACTAATTTTAATCCCATTTAAACAAATAATTGTGCCCTGCACCTTTTCTCATTATAAATGCACTCTCTCATGTATCTACAGCCAAGGCACAGAGACAGTTACTAACTAGAATAAATTGTACAATTCGCATTTGTGGAAGGAAAAAAACCAACCACACACATGCGGTCAGGAGGAAACCTACAGTGTTGGTTAAACTAGAGCTATCTGAATACAGACAATCAGCACCTAAGACCGTATTAAACAATGCAGGAGGAAGATACCTTTGCTGATAGGCAACTTTAAGGAAAGTGCTGTCCTGTTCCAGCACGTGGGCAGAGCATGGTACCTGCAGCTGAGGCTGGAAACACAGCCGTGGCTGGAGGGGAGGTTTCTGCCGGGCTCTGCGCGTCTCTTGGCAGGAGCACAGCGGGGCCGGAGGGGCTGTCGTCTCCTGGTTGGATTCGCTCTGGCTCCCCAGCTGTGCTCCCCCTGCCTGCCTGCCTGCGCTGATGAGCATCCTCCCTACGGGAGGCTTTCTCCGGAGTGTGGTCGGTGCTGGCTGACATCCTGAGAAGCCCCTAAAGAATTTAGAGAGGCTCGGAAAGTCTCTCTGCAGACTCACGGTGTAGGAGATGGGGCACAGCACAGGCTGATTGCACTGCCTGGTGCCCGCAGGAGAGGGCTGTCTGGTGTGCTGTGACCCTGCGGTGCTGCAGAGCGGGCACCGCTGGGCTTGTCCCCCGCAGCCTGCATGGGCATTCGGCAAGGTTGGGTGCGGGATCCCTCCTTGGGCTGCACCAACGTGGGTGTGAGCCCTGGGAAGACAGACCTTAGCTGTTGCTGCAGCTCTTCTTTTGAAAACCTGAGAGCGCAGTCGCACGATTTGTCATTGGGCCCTTCAGTCAAAAGGGCAAAGATGTGGGGGAAGAAGAGAGCAGCTTTCGGCGGACGGTTTTGTTGTGTTGTGCAGCGCAAGTCCTCAGATCACAGATGCCGGGTCACTGCCAGTTAAACTTGAAAGGTCTCTCATGTGGCACGTTTGTTGTAGGGGAACACTGAAGTACCGAGAAGGATTCTTACTGGGTGGCAAACACTTTTGTTTGCTTGCTTGTTTTAAAAACCATTTCTTATTTAAAATGATGGATACTGTTAGGGAAGAAGAAGTAGCATTACCATACAGTGTGGAATACACATCTCTTCTAGGCAAGCCATGCTGTTTAGCTTTCATCTTGCGTAGCACAAAATCTATAGTTATTTTCTTTTTAAACCTTTCAGTTACTTCTGTCAGGTATTGATAAGTGGAGAACTTCCTTCCCACCTCTGTTTAATGCAGTTCCCCTCAGGCCAGTCACAGACGTGGTGCAGATTCATGACCAATGTTTATCTGAATGATACTCAGGAACGTGCTTCATATTCAGCAGTGTGCTTTCACATTTGCAGGTGTTCTTTTTTAATTTTAAATGAAATATTTTTTAAAAAATTGTTCACTAACAAACCCAGAGTCTTAACTAACTGTACTTTGCCCTAATGGATACCGTCCCCAAGGAATGGGAGGTTTGCTTAGCTGGAACAAACCCTGTCTCCAGGCTTGGGTCAGGTGGCGCTGGCGGCTTCATTAGCTCCAGGGATGCCCGCTGGGGTCACTGGGGTGCAGGAGCCCCTCCAAAACCAGGTGGGTGAAGGCCTCGAGGAGCTATGCTTACCAGACTTGTGGAAGCTAGGATGTTTGCAAGTGCAGCTTCATTTCCATTCATGGTGTTTGCATGAAATCTTGACTCTGAATTCATGAAAGGGACAGGCAATACGTGCACCTTTCTGAAAATACCTCTATGTAGAACTGGCTATATTTCATATTTATGTCATTTGAGTTTTCAGAAGTGTTGAGCAACTGCTCTTCCTATTGATTTCAATAGGATTGATGTGAATACACAACACATTTGGAAGTCAGACCAATAATGCATATGCGTAGCTATAAAACAGGTTACTTGATACTGTCTGTCACATGTAATTTATTGATTTTTCTTCCCTCGTTCTTTGAAGGCAGTATAAAATCTGGATGTTGTTGTTTTTTACTGTTTGTTTATTGCTGAGTAATTTCAGCCAACATGTGTTTTTCAGCATTAGGTCTATTCATCATGAACATCAACCCATTAAGTTTGTAAGTGCGTCACGGTTTTCCCACCTAGATCAAAATGAGAGTCTGGAACAGCCTACTCTTTCTAACTTAACAAGCTGGTTTTATTTTCCCCTGCAACTTGCTCTAATAATATGACCAGCTTTAAATTCCTCAGGCCGGAAAGCTTGGCAGTAAAGTCCTGTGCAGGGCTGAGGTTTGAAACATGAGGTTTTTCTCAGGCTTGGAACATGGCAGTTGACATCTCTTCTACTGAGCACTGATGGGAAATACTCATTTAGGAGCAAAAGTGTGTTCTTGGGAAAGTATATTTCATACATTAAAGACAGGGACTGCAAACCCGTTTTCCTAGAGGTCAAGTCACTGCATAGCATCAGTTGCTTCAATCTCATCATAGAAAGCCATCCTAGCAATCCAGCCACTTTTGGTGACCCCAGCCAGAAGACACAGAGCATTTGTGGTGTCTGGTTCCAGTCTTCTCCCTTCTTAGTGGTTCTTTCGGCTCAGAGTTGAGACATGGCCGAAAAGTTGAAACAGAGCTCTGCAGAAATGGAAACACCACTCTAATATTGTCTACCAGCACAGAAGCAGATACGCATTTGCCTTAGCAGTAACAGCAGCTTACCGGAGAGGTCTTGGCAAAACTCTCTTTGTCCTAGTTTGCCACTGCCCCAAGTTTTAAAGGTACTTGCTCCTCCAGACTGCTGCCCACGCCATCAAAACAAGCTCTGGCTTGATTCTGCACAAGCTGAATATCCTGTGGGAAAGTGCTGCCTGTCCCTGTCAGCGTTGGCTTCCAGGGCTCCCTGCTCACCGTGCAGCATATGACCCTTAAATGAATTTTATGAATGAGCTAAATGGATTGTAATTGATGACTTAATCTTCACTTGAAAGTACAATTCAGAAACACAAAAATGAGCACAGGAAAGCATTAAATTAAATCACACCGATCTGGTCAGTTCATGGAGAAAAGTCTGTCTCTCTTTAATTTTGGCTTCTGTATTCATTGAGTTTCTCCAAACGGCAGCTAGTCTGTATTTCTGGTGCTCGGTTATGGGTATGAACTGAGGGAAAGAGCTTGAGCCGAGTCTGTCTAACCGCACGTGCCTGAGGGTACTCCGCAAAACAGCCTGAGAACAGGTGTCTGCTGTATTTGAGAGCTGCCTGATCAAATGGGAGGGAGGAAATCATAAATCTAGGAAATTCATCTCATGCATTTCATCCCACCAGAAAGGCTCTTCCGCTGGCCACATCTCCACGACTGGTTCAGAGTCTCAGCTCCTGGGTTTGTGCTGTGTGGGAAGCACCCTCCCTGCTAACAGTAACAAAACATGAGGAAGGGAAAACATCTTTATGTATAGATGAGAAAAGGACTTTCCTTGCATGTATTGCAGAGACCTTTATGGAGGCTGATGCTCTTCCACCGCTCTGGGCTGGATCTTTGGCTCTGCAAAGGGGGCAGTGCAGGGCCCCGGTCCTGCTGCGGCGAGGGCAGGCTCTGCAAGTCTGCCATGGGGTCTGCTCAAAACATTGCAACCGCCCTGCTTGTATCCTTAGGTTTACATAAAAAACGAAGCAGGCAAAGCTCTTAACCACTGTGTGTTGTCTCTTTGTTTTGTATAATCAAGTGTTGAAATCATGATAAATGTTGACATCAAGTAGCAAGAAGTACAGAATATAATTGTGTGAGTGTAAGGCCCATAGGGTCGTATGAAGTTTGTGCTCTGGCTAACATAGTATGAAGAAATATTGCTAACAATTAGCATAAGTATTACCATTTATTATAACTAATTTTATAACTAATTATTATAAGTAATAATTATTCTACTAGGATGCTTTTCCTAAGGGCTTTGTCATTCCTTATGTTTGAAAGTTGTACATGTCATAGCTAAAACTCTAATTTTATAGTATTCTCTCAGTGTGACTATTGCGTCCGTGATGTGTGCGTGTGACCCCCTATACAGTTTTGTTCTTTTACATCTGTCTTACAACGTGCCTTCTTGCGAAATGCTCTGTAGGTATCAAAGCAGGCAAGAATGGCACAGGACCCTCTAGGTAGCAGGGTAAGCGCGAGCAGCAAGCTATTAAGATCTTTCTGTTAATTCATTGATGATTTTGCCGGTATCATCTTCTAATCTCACTTAAAAAAACTGAATGTGCATTTGAACATTTCTGAAGAGCAAATTGCTAAGCAAAATATATGTATAATCCTAACATTTTGGTAGAAATAGGGTGAGTTATTATTGATTCACAGAGCACAACAAAACATCACTGCATGAATTAGCAAACAGCTGTTTCTAATTTGAGTTTAGAACTGTACACAGAGGAACTTGTTTTAGTGTTCACTCCTTTCATTTATAATGAATTTTAATCACCGCTACAGGTGAGAAAAATGTAGAAACAAGCTTGTATCTTGTGGAAGAAACAAAGGAGAGACAGATGCTAACAGATTTACAGTCTGTGATAAAAGGAATGTTTTGGTACACTTTACATGTAATTAGAGTGCAGCTGTTTTCAGTCCCAAGTCCATGATGCACAGCAGAATATAGTATCTGCTGCTTTTCCAAAGGGAGTAAAGAAAAACAGTGATTCAACTCTGAAAGCATTTAGTTTATTCCTAGATCTAACATAAAACTTTCTCCTCCACCCCTTATTATGCCATTTATTGAGGTGTGAAATAACTTACTTAATGATATGTTAATTTTTTTGTTACCAGCAACATACGGACTGTTTGACATAAGAAAAAATAGTGTTAAAAATAACTTTCCGATTTTATCATCTGTACAGAATTATATATCATCCTATTGATGGTCATTACTGAGTCTTGGTATCTCTGCGAATGGGAGACAAGGGCTCAGGCATGCGGTACTCTGGCTTAACAAGTTTCTGTGTATCAACTAAGCTTCAGTAGACATCTTTGTGTGTACTTTTAACTTGCAGCATGAAAAAGACTAATTAGATGTGTCTTTGATCACTACAGAAAGGTTTAAACAAAGACAGTGAGGTTTAAACCATCTATGCGTAACAGTTTATCTGCAGCAGACATCCCAGCAAGTTTAATGTTTGAAATTCTGCACTACATCTTGTGCTGATTTTTTATTCTAAATACCAAGTTACTCTCTGCGTGAGAAGAAAAATTAGATTATATATACTTTCCATTAAGCCAGACGTCTTTCTTTCTTTTTTAAAAACTTCACTTAAAAATGAATTGCAATGCAAAGCTGAGAAGTTGGAAAAAGCGTCACTAACTGTTGGTAATTTAGTCCAAAAAAATGCTTGCCACATAAGCATATAATTAGGTATAACTGCATTTTTCTCAAGTCACAGATAATAATGAAAGCACTGCCTGTGGTGCCACTTATATTAGCACCTCTTAGTTTTTTATCCAATTTTAGGTTTGCTTTGAACGTTTTATATATTTTTTTATATATATATATTTAAAAAATGGCATAGTGCCTTAAAATAAAAAACTACAAAGACTGTTTTGTGAAGAAGCTAATGTTGCTGAAGTCTGAAGCTGCGTATAGAGTTCTCCAGAGCAGCCTGAACTTCCCAGGGCCCCTCCTCGGTGCCTTGGCTAAGGGTGGGTTGGCCGGTTCTGGGGGACAGTTGCATGATATTTTTGTAGGGATAATTATAATTAAGTTGCAGGAATCTTTTTTCCATTGTTTAGTGAAGTGTGTTTGAGTGTGCGTTAATGCTGGGTTTCAGTCACAGCCCAGCAGTTACAAATGCCATTCAGAGATAGGTGCAGTGTCAGCGTAAAAAGGCTTTCCTTGCCACAAGAGCTGGTGCTTCGCAGTCCACTATTGCCTTCCATGACACAGCAAACAAAAACGTTCAGTGAAGCTAATATATGCATAGAAAATTGAGTTTAGAATGTTAATGATATTTTTTATTATTTACTTTGTTATAACTGTGCAGGAAATGTGCAAGAAAATGGGGCTAAACGCTCCAACGAAAAATTTAAGTAAAAAGCTGTCACACTGCACTGAAAATATTGAAACTTAAAACATTTGCTATGTAAACCTGATTTGCATTATTTCACACCAGCACTGCAGTGTAAATGAGCAGCGTATGCTATGTGAGGTTCTTACTATAATCCATTGTAATGATCTGTCCTTGGCTTTAATACATAGTGCAGCAATGCAAAATTTGCTGTAACCAGTACTGAAGACTTCTTAGTCCTCAATCTCTGTGTTGTATTCTCATAGTTAAGCATCTGTGATTATAATAGTTATTGAAATTGATAGCATTTCTATCGGGCCTTCCGTCTGAGGATGTCTCAGAGTGTCACAGCTATACAGAAGTAAGCCCTATGATTTGCCCTTGAGGAGCAGATGGCTTTTTTCTATTATGGAGATGAGGAACTGAAACACAGTTCAGAAGCGTGTCTTATGATGCCAAGCTTGTTTTCAAATGTAACTTACTTTTTTGGGTGCTAGAATTCCACCAACTTTCAATAGCCTGAAGCAATTTGAGTGCTTTGACCATTTTTAACCTGTGTGCCATGGAGAGGCTCGGAGAGGACCAGGAGTCTGAACTTAAACAGCAATCCTTTCCTCAACAATTGACTTTTGGGTTTTGTTTTTGTTAATTTAACTATTTCTCTTGTGTACTAGCTCTGTGCTAGAGGAATAAACCTGATAGAATAAGAGCACCTTCCAAATCTAACCTCCTTGGTTTATTGTCCTGTATGGAGATGCCTTCTGGGCTCCGCAGGGGAGTCTCAAAGTTGCCTCTTTGGCCAAACCCCGGCTATTGTGTTGATGCCTGAGCAGGCTGTGCGGCCTCTTCTGAGCCCCATGGTGCTCAGTCTGCGCTGCTGTTTGCACCCAAACCAGCTGGAATAAACTGGCCTCCCATGCCACGCTGGCCACGTTGCGACGTGCCCGCGGTGTGGGGGGACGTATGGAGGCCCTGTGGAAGAGCCACCTGAACCCTCCACACGTAGGGGAGAGAGAGCAGGGAGTTTTTTCACTGGGGGGGAACCCAATGATGCTCTACATTGGTAAACAAGAGGGTTTAGGCAAGGGCCAGCCTCAGGTCTGGGCCAGCAAATGGGCTCTCTGTGCATACCTTTTGTTCTTAAGAGAAAAAGCAGCTGGCTGGGGGGTAGCTCGGGTTTGTGAAGCCCCTGCCCATGAACGCTGACCCCAGGGCTGGGGCCGCGCGGGTGACGGGGCAGCTGAGCAAGCCTGTCCCTCTGCAACCGCCTCAAGTGCGGCTCGGCTCAAAGTCTGGTGGGAGTGTAATGTTTCCAGCAAGCTTTGAGCAGGGAGATGGGGGAAAGTGTTTGCAGGGACTGTGAAATTTTGTCTGGTCAATTTTCTTTCTATTAGCAAAATAACTCTGAAATAATAAATATATCAACGTCATCAGTGTATGCTGAGACGACAGCGCTGCTTACTCTTGGCAATCTGTGATGTGCTGTTTGTCTCCTTTCTAAGAGAGATCACATTTTTTAAGACTTCATTTTATTGTTTTAGCTTCACGAGTATATTTCTGAACTTGGCTCATGTTATCTGGAAGATAAACAGAGAATGAAGTATGATTTATACTGCAGTTTGGGCAAATTGCTCTTATTAGAAGGAAAAATACATTTATTGAATGCATTGAGGCTGGAATTAGCTCCTCAGTGATGATGATAAATGCTTGCAGTCCCGTAAACGTGCTGAACATTAAGTTGCTAAATTACTGTACCACTTTGAGATTGATTATCAAGTTTGGCCCTTTAAGCTTCATGACCCGCACATATATCCTGAGGACTCCTGACATTCTGAAGCTTCCTTAATGCTCTTTTTTTCCTAATTAAACTTTTTATTGAATTTTCTTACCCTTTTAATACTTGTTTTGATTCTCTTATGCGCAAATGACAAAAGCCTTGCACCAGCCATGTGATTCTCTATTTTAGAACAGTCCCACTTTGCAGGATTAGCCATTTTTAATGACTTTAATCTCCTTTTTGAAAGTGATTTTTCTCATTCTGCTACATTCCTTTGATTGCATTAATGTAGAATTATTATTCTAACCATCATTGCCAGACATGTCACACCACATCTAAAATATATCTTCCCACTAAAATATTACTCTGGTAAAATACCTTAGAATTTCCTTCTCAGTTCATTATAGGTCTTTTCTTCAATTTAATATGGCAAGTTAAAATTAACAGGGCTATTTTTCATTCCATAAAGAGATTAATGATAATGAGTTTTCCCTAATTTCTTCAGTTTAGGCCTTTAGTAATTTAGTGTCTTGTTTGTAAGGAAGTCAAGGTAGGTTGTTTCTGGGGGTTAAAGTTTCCTAATTCTTTTTAAGTTGTAAAAGTATAACAAAAGGAGACAATCTTTGCTTTCAACTGTCTATATAAATGCTTCCATGTTTATTACAACCCCAGCTTTTCAATCTGAGAAATGTTAGGTTTTTAAAATACAAATTATATTAGCACAGCAACGTCTTTGTGCATCACTCACAAAGTAATACCAGCTTGCTTTGATTTTGTTTTCTGAATAGCCCAATATGTTTGAAGAGCAGCAGCTGGAGGGGAACTGGCCCTATTTGAATGTTAGAGTGCATGTTGAGGTAGATGGGTTTGTTTCAGAGGAAAAAGAGACCTTCTGAAAGATTTGTTCGATTTGCATGGTGGGGCAACGTAATGGTTGGCATAAGCACATCTGGATGTAACGAAGTTAAAGCAGTTGGCCCAGCCCGTGCTACCACTGGATTTGGCCCATTGCATCTACAGTTTCAAAGCTGAACAATGAAGCTTTATTCACTGGAGCCGTTTTAAGTGCTCGGAGTTCTCCCCGGTGCAGTCTTTCCTCTGCCACTGCCCAGCACAAGGCGGGAGTAGTCTGGCTGCAGAAGGGAAGATATTTAAAATGCATATATTTTTATAATAGTTTCTGCAAAGTGGACATTTAAAATTATTTTAATTACAGCCAGTAAGCCCAAGCAGTAAATAACACAATCATGGTGTGCTTTTTTTCCTGTTGTTTTTCTTCCTTTTTCCCCCCAGTAGACAGCAGTAGCGGTAGCAAACGCAACATGTGCTGCCCTAGTTCAGGCCCAGCATCCCCCTCTTGCTCCCCTTTGTCTCCTTTCCCCTGGAGGAGCCCAGCTGGCGAGAGGAGGGAATTAGCCAGCCCTGAGCTACCAGCACCTCCCCGGGGCCCCTAATCCAGGCGCTGGCAGCCGGCTGCCTCCTTCCCTCCGACGGCCCGTGGCCGCAGGTCCGTGGGGACGGAGCCCCGGATGCGGCTGGCGGCAGAGCTGGGGGGACGGAGCGGGTGGGGGGACGGGGGCTCCCCGGGGGCAGAGCGAAGCTGTGCCGGCAGCGGGGCAGGCGGCGGAGGTGGCTTAAATTGGGAACGTGAGGCTTTGTTGCAGCCGCAGAGACAGACCGGTTCATGGTTGGGGGAATGAAGCCTGAGAAAAGTTTACGTAAAAGTCAGGGGCTCATCGCCTGTGTTTTGGGTTCGGGCTCAGCCAGGCTTGGAGGAGTTAGTTTAGCACAAAGACCTTGAGCATGTTAGAAGCGTGGGTGCTTGCGGAAAGCTGGGGTGCATTTCGGGAGTGGGAGGAAGCGCGTTCTCGGCGTCCGGCATCGCTCTAGAGCAGGAGGTTTAGTTAAATGGGGGAGCGTCGGGCGAGGGGAGCAGGCGCCCGACCCGCTCATCCTGGAAAACAGGCAGCCCCGACGTGCCGGAAAAGTTGTTTGGTGTGTTTGGTTTAGTTTGTCTAAGGTAGCTCCACGCTCTCTTTTCCTGGGATGAAAAGGAAGGTCTTTGCCAAAGAAACGGTGCCACAGGAGCTAGCCTCTTATGGTGGTGATATCCTCATTAGCCGAGCCTTTCTTTGAGAGCTTCTCCGCCGTACACGTGCTCTTCTCCGCCTGGTGACTCTGTAGTTGGCAGGCACGAGGAGTGCGCGTGTGGCAGCCTACACGCACAGTTGGGGATTTTTTTATTGGTTTGTTTTAGTAAGAGCTGAAGTAGGAACATTAAATGTTTTATAAGGACGATGTATCTGGAGAAGCAGTTCCGGTTTTGAATCTCCAAATGTATATGTGGTCAGCACCGTCCCTCATTCACATGAATTTTATTTTTGCTTCATTCCGTGGTTCAGCTTTATATCGGACTAGTGGCATTTTTGCTTCACTCGACATCTCCACATTTATTGGAATTAGGATATTTGAACTCACTCTCTTCTGTTTCTTGTTAACAATTCTGTTTATAAAAGCTGCCAACATTTTATGTATTTTTCCTAAAATGACTGTTTTGCTGCTGGAGTTGGTGCTGTATTTCTTTATGGTAATATCAAATTATAAAATATTTTCCAAAGCCTCACATTGAGCAAAGGAAATAGTTATTAAAACAGAGGCTGGGCCATTGTTGGTTTATCCTGCAGTCGATTCTTTTGTGATGTCTTGAGATCTCCAGTGGTGATTTTCTGGGCTTTTTTCATTTGTTTGTTTTTGTACCGAGTAGGCAACATATTACCTTTCATACGAATGAATGTGGTAATGGTGCAGATCTCTGATTTTTGTGAGCTGTCTCAAAACTGATGCTTTTATTTCACCTAGATGTTCAACTCTGCTTTTGAGCAGCCTTTTATTCTGTTACAGTTTTGAGGCAGAACTGAAGGATTTTGTTTAATGGAGACATTACTTAAAATCATCTTGATGTAGCGTTTAAAAAGACCCACAAAATCGCAGGTGATCACTTAACAGTGTAGCTTTTCGAAATGTTTGTATTGCTTCATTGCACATTGTGTTTTGCTTTATTCATTGTTTATTGCTTTACAGTACAGTGAGCAGGTGTTAAACCCGATAAAGAAAAATGCTTTTTATTAATACTATATGTTGGCATATTTGTGAATTATGTGTACAAATATATTTTTCTCTTTCTCAAACCTCCTTTGAAATTCGCGAGAGATTTTTTTTAGTTGATTTTTTTTTTATGCTGTAGTAGCAGAAGCCCATAGTGTTGTTGAGAGCTTTGTCCTTATTTCACAGATGCACTGGGAATTGTTTTTAATCTCCTTTCTGCTTTCCCATTACAGATGGTGATGACGACCCACAACTCTCCTGGGTGGCTTCATCTCCCTCCAGCAAAGATGTTGCATCACCCACTCAGATGATAGGAGATGGGTGTGATCTCGGCATCGGGGAGGAGGAAGGGGGGACTGGCCTGCCGTATCCCTGTCAGTTTTGTGATAAGTCCTTCATTCGCCTGAGCTACCTTAAAAGGCACGAGCAGATCCACAGTGACAAACTACCTTTCAAATGCACCTACTGTAGCCGGCTTTTTAAGCACAAGAGAAGTAGGGATCGCCACATAAAGCTTCACACAGGGGATAAAAAGTACCATTGCCATGAATGTGAGGCTGCGTTCTCACGCAGTGACCACCTCAAAATTCACCTGAAAACCCACAGCTCCAGCAAACCGTTCAAGTGTACTGTGTGTAAACGTGGGTTTTCATCTACCAGCTCATTGCAGAGTCACATGCAAGCTCATAAAAAGAACAAGGAACATATGGCAAAGACTGAGAAAGAGGTGAAGAAGGATGATTTTATGTGTGATTACTGTGAAGAGACATTCAGTCAGACTGAAGATTTGGAGAAGCACGTAATGACACGCCACCCACAGCTTTCCGAGAAGGCAGATTTGCAGTGTATTCATTGCCCTGAAGTATTTGCAGACGAAAATTCGCTGCTCTCACACATTCATCAAGCCCATGCCAACAAAAAACACAAGTGCCCTATGTGCCCGGAGCAGTTTTCTTCAGTGGAGGAAGTCTATTGCCACTTGGACAGCCACAGACAACCTGACTCCAGCAACCACAGCATCAGCCCTGACCCAGTCTTGGGGAGTGTGGCGTCCATGAGCAGCGCAACACCCGACTCCAGCGCGTCGGTGGAAAGAGGTTCCACCCCAGATTCGACCCTAAAGCCTTTGAGAGGACAAAAGAAAATCAGGTCTGTGGACAGAGAGGAAGGCCAAAACTGGTCTAAAGTTACTTACAGCTGCCCATACTGCTCGAAGCGCGACTTCAACAGCCTTGCTGTTCTGGAGATCCACCTGAAGACCATTCATGCAGACAAACCTCAGCAAAGCCACACATGCCAGATCTGCCTTGATTCCATGCCTACGCTGTACAACTTGAACGAACACGTGAGGAAGGTGCACAAAAACCATGCCTATCCCATGATGCAGTTTAGCAACATTTCTGCCTTTCACTGTAACTACTGCCCGGAGATGTTTGCAGATATCAATAGCTTACAGGAACACATCCGTATTACTCACTGTGGCCCAAATGCTACCCCTCAAGATGGCAACAACGCTTTCTTCTGTAACCAGTGCTCCATGGGCTTTCTGACCGAAGCAACCTTGACTGAGCATATTCAGCAGACTCACTGCAATGTAGGAAATTCAAAATTGGATTCCCCTGTCATTCAGCCAACACAGTCTTTTATGGAAGTTTATTCATGCCCTTATTGCACAAACTCCCCCATTTTTGGCTCCATCCTGAAGCTTACAAAGCATATTAAAGAAAACCACAAGAACATTCCTCTGGCACACAATAAGAAGTCAAAAGCAGAGCAGAGTCCAGTTTCTTCTGATGTTGAAGTCTCTTCCCCTAAAAGGCAACGGCTTTCTGCTAGCGTAAACTCAGTGTCTAATGGTGAATACCCATGTAATCAGTGTGATCTAAAGTTCTCAAATTTTGAAAGTTTTCAGACCCATTTAAAGTTGCATTTGGAGTTGCTGTTGAGGAAACAGTCTTGCCCTCAGTGTAAAGAAGACTTTGATTCCCAGGAGTCTCTTCTGCAACATCTCACCGTACATTACATGACAACTTCAACTCATTATGTATGTGAGAGCTGCGACAAACAGTTTTCTTCGGTGGATGATTTGCAGAAGCATTTGTTGGACATGCATACTTTTGTGTTGTATCACTGCACCCTTTGCCAAGAAGTTTTTGATTCCAAGGTATCTATCCAAGTGCATCTGGCAGTCAAGCATAGCAATGAAAAGAAGATGTATCGTTGCACAGCCTGTAACTGGGATTTTAGGAAGGAGGTGGATCTCCAGATCCATGTGAAGCATAGTCACTTGGGGAATCCGTCAAAGTCTCACAAATGCATCTTCTGTGGTGAGACCTTTAGCACAGAGGTAGAACTGCAGTGCCACATCACAACCCACAGCAAAAAATACAACTGCAAGTTTTGTAGCAAAGCTTTTCATGCCATCATCTTGCTTGAAAAGCACTTGCGGGAAAAACATTGTGTTTTTGATGCTAGTGCTGAGAATGGTACAGCTAATGGCATGACCCCAACGAATAAGAAGACAGAAGGGGCAGATATCCAGAACATGTTAATGAAGAATCCAGATACCTCCAACAGTCATGAAGCCAGTGAGGATGATGTAGATGCTTCTGAGCCCATGTATGGCTGTGACATTTGTGGGGCTGCCTACACTATGGAGGTCCTCTTGCAGAACCATCGTTTGAGAGATCATAACATCAGGCCTGGGGAGGATGACTGTTCTAGGAAGAAAGCAGAATTCATCAAAGGTAGCCACAAGTGTAATATCTGCTCAAGGACCTTTTTCTCAGAAAATGGCCTGAGAGAGCACATGCAGACCCATCGAGGCCCAGCTAAGCACTACATGTGCCCCATCTGTGGGGAACGCTTCCCATCACTCCTGACCCTGACGGAGCACAAAGTCACTCACAGCAAGAGTTTGGATACAGGGACGTGTCGGATCTGCAAAATGCCACTGCAGAGCGAGGAGGAATTTATCGAGCACTGCCAGATGCATCCAGATCTCAGAAACTCCCTCACCGGGTTTCGCTGTGTTGTCTGCATGCAGACGGTCACCTCTACCCTTGAGCTGAAAATTCATGGGACGTTCCATATGCAGAAATTGGCAGGAAACTCTGCAACCTCATCGCCCAATGGCCAGGCCTTGCAAAAGCTCTACAAGTGTGCGTTGTGCTTGAAGGAGTTCCGGAATAAGCAGGACTTGGTAAAGCTGGATGTGAACGGCCTTCCGTATGGCCTGTGTGCTGGATGCATGACCAGGAGCACCAATGGACAGTCTTCGGGCTTGACTCCACAGGAGGTGAACGAGAGACCATGTGGCAGTCTGAGGTGTCCAGAGTGTAGTGTCAAATTTGAAAGTGCTGAAGACCTAGAGAGCCACATTCAGGTAGACCACCGAGACCTGACACCTGAGACTAGTGGCCAAAGGAAAGGTACCCAGATGTCCCCTGTTCCCAGAGTAAGTACAGCTGAACTTTAAAATGTCTGAGGGATAAAATGTAGACCTTCAACATGACTGAGACCTGATCTGATGTTATTTTTTCAAACCGTCATTTTATAAAATTACTTGTGCTACTAAAAAAGCCAACGAAACAGGAGGAAAGGTAGAGTAACACGTATAGAAAAATTAGATGTTGCTCAGCCTTGCAGGCTCCTTGATTCCTAGTGGCAGCGCATCAGATTTTTTATCATAAAACTGCCCTAGATTTACAAACAGAGAGCTGAGACACTTGAATGGTGGGGATTGAGTCTGTCCATGAATTCTGATGCTACTGAACTGGCAGATCTGGAAAACCTGGGCATTTTCATGAAAAAAGGAGATGCTGAGTGCCCAAAGCAAAAAAAAAAAAAATCTGATCTGTCGTACTTCAGGAATGAGATTATTTCTCACCAGGGAACTAAACATGAGCAGGACGATAAAGGAACTTTTGAGGAAAAATGTAGTGAATTCCACCCTACCCCCCAAATTCTCACCTAAAACAAATTTCTGTGCTGAAGAGCTTGTCCTTATGGATGTCTGGCAGGGTGAACGTTGTGAGGCTCCTTGGATGTCTGTGTGCATGCCTGTGTACCTCTGCCTGTGTGTGTGCGTGTGTCTATGATTTTAAAAGTGATTTTAAAAGGATCTGCTTCATGGCCCTCCTGTAAGATACGTAGTTTTCTTAGCAAATCTGGAAATTGTTGTCTAATGCAGGTTACATTAAAGTGTGCTCTCCTTCAATGTTCGCAGGTAGCCTGCTTTCCCATTTCTTAGCTTACACGATACTTGGGAACATGCAGATCCAAGTAAGGTTTCAGAAGCCTACTCAGGAGATTAATATCATTTGCAGTTTATAGTCTTTTAAAATTATTTGTTGACGTTTTGGTTCAAGAATGGGCCAAGTCAGTCCTTCCTCTGTCAGGAACAGATGGAATGAGAAGTAGATTTTGGAAATCTTCTCAGGAGACCAACAGCAGACACATCTGAGTATTGATATCATCTGACATTTTTAATTAAACATGATGGGGTGAGATTTTCAAAAGTATCTAAGGAAATTAGGCACCCAACTCCTAATGAATAATTCCAGCCATAGATGCCTGTTTATGTCAATCTGCTAATTAAAGCACCCACAAATACATCTTACTGCATTAAAAGAACCTGAAAATACCATTCAACTAGAACACCAGAGGCTCAGTGAGGGAAGACCCTAAGTATGTCCTGAGAACATAGACTGAGATGCCTCCAATAGAGCTGGTGCAGGCTGTGTCCCCAGTGGGACTTGTTAGCTCCAGCTCAGCGCCGGGGCGTGCGGGGCAGCAGCATCTGGCCGAGCTGGGCTGTGTGCGGCCAGCTCAGAGCGTGGCACTACCTGCCCCGGCACGTGCTGGCCTCAGTGCCCCGTTCCAGGCTTCTGAGCGAATCCCACAGAAAGTTTAATTTTTTTGGTTTTTTTTTGTTGTTGTTTTTGGGTTTTTTGTTTTGTTTTGTTTTGTTTTGTTTTGTTTTCTTTTTCAGTGAAACAACTGGATATTGATCCCTCTGGGTGCAGTGAATGTGTGACTAAGCCTCTAGGCACACACACCTAATTCTGCAGAAGAATGAGGAATGGAAATATCCCTCCTTCAGTGTGATGCCTTTTGAGAGTTTGGCTGGGGCTCTGGTTAGGTCATTCTCCTTCCTCCTCCTCAGGCCTTTATTTCCTTCTAAATTCTTTAAAACATCTCTGTTCTCCTAGGTAGGACTAATTCTTACTTCATATGGCTGTGCCTGTAGTGTAAAGTATTACCTTTTCTTTCCTATCGGCTATCAGGAGCAGAATACATTGCCATTTTCTGCTCTTATTTCTTGGTTTAACTCTTTCTTTTCAGTGACAGCTTCCATACTTGTTCTCTCAGGGGAGAGTTTTAAGTTCTTCAATAAGGTAAATGCTTTGAATTTCATCCCATGAGGAAAGGTCTTAGTTCCTTTGTAGAAGATAATGAAAAATCAGCATTTGTGATAATGGCAAATGGTAGCTTCAACAGGTGTCTATGGCCTGCACGTATGCTAATATCAGAGACCTTTATGGTATGCATCCCAGGAATAGATATATTGTTATTAGGAATAATTCATTATCTTACCCTTCATTATAGGTACAAGACCTGAATTCTGATACCAGTTCACGTGGAAACTGTTGGTGTTTCACTCAGGTTTCTCAAGGCAATGAGTGCCCTTTGTGTCTGCCTAGCACAGGGGTTTTCAGAGAATTATGCTGTCTTTTAAATGGTGATAAATCCCTGTATTTTCAAGAATAGCATTTACTTAACTTCATTGGCTTCATAGCAAAGCTAAGCAAGTTGAACACGATCTCTCTTGTCATCTTGTTAGCATGCTGCGCACATTTTACTGGAGCAATCTTAAGTGCACAATGCATGTAGAGTAATCTGCAGATGTCCAGAGAAGAGCTGCTTCTCTCCAATTCTTGAGCACTTCTACATTTCTTTTTTAAACACCTTATTGATTTTTCTTTCTTAAGCAGAAAAGCAGTTGAAGATTAGGACAAAGTACAGTCAGAAAGAAAATATAGGGAGATTAGATTTTAAGTGGTGGGTATATATTTCAGAGTAAATAAGAATAAGCAGAATGAAATCCAAGCAAATGGAAAAGATGACAATGACATACAAAATCCATAACTTCTTTCCATGTCAGAAATCGCTTCACCAGCAGTTCTACTTCTTGAACTGAAGAAGTGAGCGTGGAAGCCTAAAGAACTTTCAGGAAAAAACTTAAATGAAGATTTAACCCCGAAGTGAAAGAAAGGAAGAAAATAAATATTAGTTCTTGATTAATAGAACATGAAAGTATTTGGGAAGAAAAAAAGATAGAGCAGGAGAAAAAGAACAATTCCTTTTTTACTGTATGTACTTAAGTTTGTGTATACATGCACATGGATATAGCACCACAAAGGGAGTATGAATATTTTGTTATATTTTGTTTGGGTTTTTTACTATTGAATTTATGGACGTTTTGTTCTGAAAATCAGTTGGAGACAGCTAGATGAGGATCAAAAAGCACTCAGAATTGCTTGGCAGTTTTGGGGTTTGTTTTTTTGTTGTTGAAACCAGGACAATCCATAAGAATGAAAGAAAGCACATAACCCTTGAAAATGCTGCTGTATTCTGTCTTCTTCCCTTACGTTTTAGTATGGCAAACAAGCAGGAAGAAATATCACCTTTGTTTCTAGGACATCTAACTAGGATCCAATCAATCATGATGGTCAACAGAGAGAGATTTCCAGACGGACAAAGTTTTTGCCTTGTGTACATGGCAACATCTGCATTGGAGGATTTGTTATTAGGAGATTTTAAGTCAAGTCAATGGTCTTCTGTAAGGAACATCACTAAGAGGAATAAATAAAATACACCTTAGTAGTAAAAGATTGCTCCAACATCAATTTGTGTTTGATTCTTATAGTTTTACATGAACTATTCTGTTTGGATAGGACTAAAAGTTTTTTTTAGATGAGCATCACAAGTGGAGGTACCATTCCAGTATCTGGCACATGTATAGCTCAAGACCTTTTTTTATTCTATTACGATCTCATCAGAGGTAATGCTTTCATGTTTTTCTGAACATATTTCTGTGCGTAGGAGCTTCAGTTTTAAACACATTTTATTAATTCCTTTTAACATGTCTTCTAGAGGAATGTGCATGTCTTGAGAAACATGACTAGTTGTTTAATATTGAGATTTCTCATTGCCCCTTGTAATACTGGAAACAGTCACATTTCAAGCTGCTCTTTCTCTTGCACAGATTTATCCTTATTTTGTACCATAGTTATTATGAACAATGCTTGTTTAACACTGACAATGGCAAATGCTTAGACTTCAATTAAATTTCCATCTTGAATGGTGTTACTATTTTTAGCCCACCTAGGTTATTTGGACTGAAGAAGCAAAGGAGGTGGCATAGAAAGTTGGAAGAAGGAACCCTATTGTGCTCCCTTACTCAGTTCCTTTTCTCCTGCACACTTTCTTGGACTCAATTCCTTCTCTTTGTTCTCCCCCACACCCCTTCTCTTCCCTTGTAAATCCACTTGAATGGAGGAATATTTTCTTTGTAGAACAGGAAACCATTTCCAGATTTAAAGGAGGACAGTCTGGAAAACCCATGGGAACAATAGTTACTTCAGAAAAGAAACCAGAACCCTCTGTTGTTGTTACTACTATTTTGTGCCAAGATTAGAATTAAATATCTTGACTTAATAGGGACTGAGCTCTCAGCTGAAGGCCTGCTCATCTGGTCTCTTACATCACCTAGATGCCGTCACCTAGAGGCCGTTAGCTCCTCAGAGTCTGGGCACCTTTGTTGTCACCACTTGTGTAGGCAAAACTTTAAAAAGAGATAACTGACCCATTACTAATGTTTGTGAAGCCATAACACCCACAAAAACGGTAGCAGAAGATCATATTTGGTACCACAAGTAACTCAACCTTGTATTAAAACTAGTGCTCCTCATTTACTGAGAATGGAAGTCTGGTTTTGTGACATTCTTTTAAAGAGAATTATTAATGAACCAAAAAATCAGCTCTTCCATCTCTTGCATATACATTTGGGTGCTAATCTAGCTATACTTATTTCATGGCCTGTATGAGGCTGTTTATTAACCTCGCTCCATATCAAGTGGGGTACCCTATCACAAGAGCCATCGCCTCAGTTAAGCTGCTCTTTTGCATGCATGTGTCTCAGCTGAGGCTAAAGATAATAGTCAGAGGAAGTCTGAAATCTGCCATCTTCTCTGACGGGTGGTCACGCCAAGCAGAGTGTTTTATAAGTTTGTGAAATGGTGTGGAGGACTTTGCACTGGGTCTGTGGATAAACAAAGACATCCTGTCTCCAGATCTGTTAGTAAGTAGCTTTCAGAAGCACCGACATCAATTAAAAAAAAATGAATCATTGGTCTGTGTTTAATATAACTTTAAAGGTTTGAAATAGAGTTGAGCTGAAATATTGTCCTTTTTAGCTAGTCACTTAGGGAACCCTCATAACAGAGGTAAATGCTGAACAAGGCACAGAACTTAGTCAGCTTTGAAGTTTTAAAGAAGAGGAAGGTTTCAAGTTTTAAATGTGACCACATGAATCATTCACCACCCAATCCCATTTTTCTCTTCCAAGGTTTTTTGTGTTTTGTTTTGTTTTTAAAGTTAGGAGCCCTCAGCATGTGTATGCCAGTGTGTTTGAGAGGACATGTGTATGTATGTGTGCTGTGCTCATCTGCTGGAATAGATTCCCAAGAAAGAGTGCTGCAGAAATCCAGCTGCTTTTCCATTAACAGCCTTGATTTCCGAATGGACTCCAAGAGGATACTTTCTTGAGCTGCCTAGGGATAACTAGCCGATCCAAACTATTTCCTTTTATAGGGTTGGCTGTGTCAGGTTTCGGCCAATGGAGTATAGCCTTCTTCCTATTACCATGTTAATCACCCATTGTTATTTTAGCCTAGAAAGCCCTGCCTACGTGCAAACACATACTGTGTACAGAATTCATGGAATACGCATGATATCCATAGACTGGTGCATTTGTTATTATGGTATTACAGCATGTTCATTAACCTCCAGCAGGCTAACTTGTTGCCATTGATGACATGGGAAGTAGTTAAGAAGCCCTTGGCAGCACCTAATTTGTTCTTTCCTCAGCAGGTGCTCAAGGAAATTGGATCCCATGCACAGAGGGGGTGACAGCAACTCCTCTGTTTAACTCAAAACTTCTGACTTATTACTGCTGTCCTAAAAATGGGATACTATACCTAGGTGTGGGGTGGAGGCTGTAAGAAAAAATAATGTGCATCTAAAAGTGAACAAAAAATACCCGCAAAACATTTTGCTTCAAAAAAGTTAAGAGGGTGTTGTTTACTGAATTGGGTTTCTCAATGCTAATGGCTTGGGGTTCTCATCCATTCCTCGGCTAACTGAGCTTGTGGCCATCGTGCAGAGATTTCACATATGTTCTGCTGCCATCCACTCTAGCCGCAAGGATACGGACCGCATGCTCATGCCTGGTGGCAAGTGTTGCAGTAGGAGTTTTCCTCTAGGAAGAAGTAGGCACAAAAGGCCCCATTTTTCTAAATTGCACGTCAAAAGATGTCTGTTTAGTTAGCATATTCCCATGCAGTAAATGAGCATGCACATCAGACCAAAGCACTGTACTCCTGCTCTGGGAAGTCAGAGTTTTTGCAAGTGTACAAAAGCTTAGCATTTGTGTTTTATTTTTTTCCTAGCTTGGATGTCTAAGTTGTCAACACGCGTTTTAATTTCTACAAATGATTTGTTGGATTTGTCATGTTGCACAAGTACATGCACCACTGTCAAGCCCATTTTCCCGATTTGAATAAATGGTTCGTGTAATTGCCTCTTCACGCTATCTCCTGACTTCTGCAGCTAAGCCTCCCTGGTATGACTTTGAGATGGAGAAAATACACAACAGATTGTGCTAGGAAACAATTCTTTGTGATAGTGCAGTTTTTCCAGGATTTCTGATGGGAGACCATTACGAAATGTATTTTTTCCTTTTGTCCTTCACTTCCCCAAGTAACTATAGGTGTTTTGCCTACTGTATTTTGAGTTTAACTAAAGGTGGAATTTTTTGAGAAAGTTCATCTTTTTCAGAGTTACCTTTCAATGTCTTTTATTTCACTCTGCAGGATTTTTTACTGCAATGGGTTTAATGACATGAGCAATCTGGTTATGGCTCAAGTACTCAATCAGATTTTCAAGTACTATCATTGGAAATTTTTTAAGTTGAAATTAAAATTTTTTCTAAAGCTGGCTGTTAGTTAGAGATTGTATTTATGGTCCCAGAAAAGCCCAGCCCAACTTGGTGGCTTGTTGGGGATGTATGAGCAGAGAAGGCCTCAGTGGAGAAAAGTTGAAGCACGTAACATGCTATATTCATGATCACACTTGCCTTATGCTACAGTGCAGTTTTCTCTAATCTCTTTTTGGTTGTTAAACAGAAAAAGACCTATCAATGCATCAAGTGCCAGATGACCTTTGAGAATGAGAGAGAGATACAAATCCATGTCGCTAACCATATGATTGGTAAGACATTCTTTAAACTAGGCCACTCATCGGCTGCTTGTTTTTTGCTACTCTTTGAAATTCACTATTCTAATAACTTGTTAATATTCATGCTGTAATTTATTTTTTTTATCTTTCAAGGAAAATGATTTTGATGTAATGATTCTTCACTTCAAAGCTTTTTAAATATGTGGTTATAAAAGTGTTACTGCTGAGCTTTTTTCCTTATCCTTTTGAGTCCTCATGTTGCATTTTCATTTATATTAAAATCAAACTTTTGACAGTATCTTCCATTTGATAGCATAAATTTCTCTCTATCCATGTAAAAAGTACTTGCCAGTTGTCAACCACTTAGGAGCAATTATGTTTCAATTTTGTATGTCATGACATTGAATAGATTTAACTGCTCGCATTTTCCCAGCTAAGTGTGGTGAATTCCTCGGGAACATTGTCAAAACAAAACACTTACAGAGTTATTTCAGTGGGTTTTTTTCTTCTTTTTCCAACAATTCTGGACTTCAAAAAGTTCAACTTTTCAGACATACAAGTGTTTTAAAAAATGGTGCTTGCTGCCTCTACTACAGTCCTGTTGCAAGAGTTTGTAGTAAAGTGTAACTGTAATCTGATGGGTTGTATTTCTGCTGCAGCTGTATGATTGGTTTTCTGATGAAGGCAAAGAAATGTTTTTCCTGTCTGTACAGATGTTATAAATATATGTGTTGGCCCAAGAGGTCATTTATTTTGATGCATAGACCACGAAGGAGTTACTTACACATGCCACTGTAGGCATATGTTGGATGAGATCCTTCAAGGACCCTACAGTGCACTCTGTGTGTCTCATATGTTCACATGCAGCATTTATCTCCCATAAGCATAATAGTTTTCCTTCAACAATTTTACATTTAGGAAACTATTCTCACATCAATGCATGTATGTAACTCCTGTTATCTTTGAAGTGAATTATGCATAAATACCAGAGAGAGAGAAATATGGACTGACACAGTCTTCGCACCCCCACCCGCAAATGAAAAATATACATGTCAGTCACAATAATTTTCATCCGATAGCCAGGCAGGATTTTGAAGTCAATGTCAAGCAGGTTAAGATGAAGATATCTAAAAATGTTTGCTTTTGTAGCAGGTGTTAATGTAATCTCTTGTTTGCAAGCTTGAAGAGTGAGATCCTTGTTAATTGGACCATAGTGATTTCATGTAGCTCTCCCCTACTTTTTTTTTTAAGAAGCCTGAAAGAAAGAAGTCCTTAGGCAAGCTTAGCACTTGTTTCAACTTAATTTGTAATCCAGTGGCTAATAAATGATTTTTAAATACAAAGGTCATGAAGTGCTGAGCTATGGTTCTGCTTGATTCGAGAGGGGAATTCTTTTTCCTTTTGGAAAGATGTAATTTCTTCATTTTCCAGTAACTGATGTGTGAAGTTTATTTATGTATATCTCCAAATTAGTGCTGTCTGGAATAATACACGATGATATATATGACATTACAAGGTTCACTATTAGTGCTACTGGAAAACAACAGTGGTAGAAGGCATAGGATGCTGAGAAAAGTGTGGTGCTGCTGTTTGTAAAAACTGTACCTATTGCTTCCTTGAAGCTGTACATAAGTTATTATACATAACTGGAAGAACTCTATAGAAATACAAAGGTGCATATGGACTCAGTTCTGTACACCTAGAACATTCTAAATACCAGGACATGGTAAGAAAATGCATGATTATTCCTTTGTGGTGTCATGTCTTTGTGTCGCTTTGCTGAGATATGGACTGAGAACGTTCATTAAGTTCGAGTCATCACGTTTTTTATGATGCCGTTTAAGAAAGAGTGTAGTATAGAAACCTTTAATATGGAGCCAAGCTTCCTCCTACCCTGGGCATCTCAATTCACAAGGTGCTTGGGTCCCCTCTCCTTCAGGACACGTGACTGCTTCCGAAAAGGTGTTGCCAGTGAGTCTGCTGTTGGTGTTTGTTCTTTACTGGGGACAAGAGAGACTAGATGTCACCGTTTCTCCAGCAATAAATAACTGCAGATTTTTGGTGTTAATTTGTATAGTGCTGAGTCAGTAATAGTAAGGAGAGTGATGGATTGCTTCCTGGGCTTGGTCCTGTGCCCTTTGTTCAAAGCCTGAGAGCCTTGATCCCTTAGTCAGGCCATAGGAGAGACGAGCACGTGCCCCCTTACCACTCAGGCTGGTTTATCGCTTGTAAAATAAGGGGTGCGAGAGTTTCCCTTCTCTGTGTTAGACCAAGTCTAGCCAGATGGGCAGCGAGAGAAAGAAGCTAATATAGCTGTTTCTGCCGCCCACGTCTGTGTCACAGGGGTTATTAATGTCATCGTTGTCAATTTAAGATCTACAGAGGAGGATTTGCTTGTGCTGGAGGGGCACTGAGATCCCAGAGTGAACATACGGGTGTTTGGGGGGCGGGGGGGAGCTTGCCCTCAGACTGTGTCTCCTCAGGAGCTTAGGGTTGGACTCATCTCAATGAACTTGTATCTGTCTAAAATTAAGGTGTCTGGTTTAATATAGTCATTGAGATGCTGTCTGGGGAAAATGAATGATTGATACCAATCTAAGATAAGAGTTTGAGTAGGATAAGCATTTCCAGGGAGAGATTTTTATCTCTCTTTTGAATTTGAAGTGAGCCAAGACAGTGAAGTTAGCCTTGACACATAATTTTTAGGTAAAAAAACCCTTGGCTTTGATAATCCAAGACGTCTCAACAGCATTTTCTTCTCATACTTTGAGAAACACAAAATCAATACTTGAGATATCCTAAGCACTTGCTTACAGTTTTATTCTGCTCAAGTGACTGTCAACAAAGGAATGCCTGCTCTGTAGCAGCGACACCTCTTAAGTATCAGTGTCCGTAATATGATTAAAGAATTCAATTATTTCTTACATCGTAGTCTTAAAAAGTGCATCCAGTTAAGTTGGCTGTGCCTCCCTCTTCAACCTCTCGGCTCCTGAGTCTGGAGTCGGAGGCCCTGCTCATAATTCATGGAGGTAGGGGGTTTATTTTTTTCAAAGCAGTATGCGGGGAATTTCCAGAGCTACTCCCACAGACCGCTTTGAAAAATTACCCTTCTGCACTCTAGCCCTTCATATCCTGTGCACAAACACAGAGGCACACTGGGTCCTGCACAGGGTCCCTGGGGAAGGAGCAGGCTGGATACATCCCCAGAGGAGGTAAATGATAGTTGTTTTGTTTCATTTTACACTAAGGCCTGTAGGAGGGCTGTAAGCAGCAGAACAGACCTCCTCAGCTGTGGTTAGCCAGGAAGGGATCTGTTTAGAAATGTTTTCAGCCTGGGGAGAGTTCGGGGTGGAATTTTTAGAGAGCAGAGGTCTTTGAAACATTGCACTGATTTGGGCTCCTTTGAAGCATTTCCATGCCCGCAGAAAGGGGATCCCCCTTTGAAACATTTACAGGCATTGGGGAGTCCATCTAGGACTATATCAAAAACTTTCAGTAGTTCTTGCTGCCTCTGTACTTGCTTACCTCCTGTTGCGCTCACCTGGCAATGTTTAAAGCTTCTCCACCTTATCTCCCCACCTACCACTGCCTCTGATGTGCAGTCTCTATTAGAGGCAGGGGAAGATGGGTGTACGCAGCCGTGGGCTCTATGGGGGGCACTGAGCAGCCATGGCAGCAGCCAGAAGCATGGAAATCTGTCAGCACAGCTTCTCCCTGGTGGCTGGGGGGGCTGGGGAATCTCCATCACGGGGCCACCACCGGGTCCCCACGGCACGCGAGCGGTGGCTGTCCAGGGGAAAGGGCCCCGGCACTCCCCCATCCTGCACTGCCAAGGGAGCCCCCGCTTGGACCCCTCCTCAGGGAACGTCAGGATTTGGCTCAGGGTTTTCCTATTAGGTTTTCACAGCTGTGCTGTTCCCACAGCCAGGCTGGGTGCCCTAATGAATATTTTTCAGGGTGCACAAAATTCCACAGACTTGTTGCTCTCCAAGTGGGTCAGGTCGCCCAGTATCAAGGGAAAATGCATTCAAATCCATGCTGCGGCTCTCGGCTGTTTGGGTAAGAGAAGTGAACATAGCATTTCTTCTCTCTGTCTCGGTTAGATGGGGGATGTTTTCTATTTAATGTTCAAAAAAGATAAACAACTGTCCCCACCCTTCTTTCTCCCTTTCTCTAAGAAAGTCTCCTGGCAAATGTGCATAGGAAACTCAACTGGGGCACAGTTAGTGCTGGAACAGGGAAAATAATGATTCCTGGTCATGCTCTAACACTGGGATTGCTGCAGGACGTTCCTGCCTCCGGCTCCAGAGGAGTGTAAGTGTTTGTGGGCTCGCAAGAGGCTCTCCGGCTCCTCGGAGCTCAGCAGAGCCCTTCGCCGGTGCCCTCCTGTCCTTACATGTGCAATTACCAGAGCTCCCAGTCAAAATTCATGTATGAAGGCTGGTGAGCAGCGAGGGAGGGAGGGGGGTGTGAAGCATGAGGCCCTGTTTGTGCTTTGAGAGCCACTGGGGACAAAAGGGAGTGCTGGAGGGAAAACTTTCAGAAGTCCCATTGAAATTGTTCAGTGGTCTGGTTCTTGGACTGCTGTCTGGATAAATACCTCCCTGTTTGATGTGATGGGGACGACCAAGTTAAACACTGTGTTCGGAGGAACGGGGAGAGTTTTCTGAGTACTGCCCTAAGCCGTGGCATATCATATATTGTATGTAGCGTAGGACTCCAAATATCTGAATTACCTTTCCTGCTCTTGGAGATCATGTTTCAAGTTCTGGAAACACTCTGCCAGAGTTAAACACAAAGAGGAGGGGCAACATCCATCCACAGTTACGTTTCTTTCAGATGCATACAAGTAATCTAAATGAAAACTGACCAAATATAGGTTTGTTATTTTGTTAACCTTTAAAAATAACATAATATTTAAAAATAACAAAATAAGTTTGTTGCTCATAAGAGGTCAAACTGCAATAATAACTACAGAAATAATTTTCTAAAAAGCAGCAATTTAGAAAGAAATTTTATATTCGAAAGAATTAGAAGTTGATACCAAGCTCCATCACTGAGGTGAAACCAGCCCAATGATGAAGGGGTTGAGATAGTACTCAAAATCAGATATAACCCAATATATTCCCAGTTATGTTTTCCTCTTCTGTTTAAGAATGGAAGCAAACAGTTTTATCTTTTGATTTGGGAACTCATAGTTTTCATGAATGCAGATCTTAACAAAATCGCTAATTTATATACTCTATAAATAAAAATTTGGACTCATTTTGGATGGTCTTGGACTCCTGCCTGTCATAGTAGATTCTAAGTGCACGTATATGTGAAAAGGATGTAGGTAAGGATCATTTTTGCAGAACTGATTTTTGTACATGTGGAAGTACTAGCCCTGGGCATCTCTGATGAGGATGTGGAGCATTTCTGATACTCAGGCCTGATCTTGTGAAGTGCTTTTTTCCTCGTTCTCATTGATTTGGGAGTTGAGGACAGCCAATGCTTCTCAGAATCTCTCTTATAATAAAACATCTTTTATTTTATATGAAATAAGTGTAGTCAATATTGGAAGAAGGGGAGCTTTAATTCTTGTAAAATTCCCATTTTCCTCTGTATTTTGTTTAACCCAGTACTTGAATTCTAATTGATTTAAAGTTTAAGGGTGCTATTTGGTAAATGCATTCCCTTCCATTAAGATACCGTCATGACGTTGTGTCCTGAGACAAAACTGTTTAATTCTTGAGGGAAACTCTTCAGACCTAAGCGCTAGTGTTAGTTAAAGCATATACGTGGTAGCAATGATGATGACATTGTAAAGCACTATCTTGGTAATAGCTTTCAGGCATTAAGGCAAATAAAAATGTGCCAGATTGTTTTCGAAGCATTAGATGCAAATTATCAACAGGAACATATTTCTGGACTCAACAGCTGAATGTGTGAATTAATTATGGACACATTAGGAACTCAAAAATATTTTTTTAACTTTGATGTTTGTAAAGCATATTCCAAGTAATTGCTCTTTTAATGCAGAAATGAAGGTACAACCTTCATATATTTACCTAGTGCTTGCTTCAATATCCAATTCTATGTGGACTTGCCTTAATTAACAATATGTACTAGACTTTCATTTTGCAGTGGCTGGCTATTGTGAAAGACTAATTTTAGGAAAAAAAGCTAAGTGTACTTATCTTAACAGATGAACAACGTACATGATATTTCCACACGCACATGAGAGCCTTAATCGTGCCACGTGCAAGTGCCGCGGACTGGCTGGAGTCCTGCCGGTGCCGCTGCAGGAGACTTTGCCCAAGTGGAGCTTGCTGCTGCCTCGGGCTCTTGGGCGGAGGGATCTGCTTACACCAGTAGGTCCTCATGTTATTTTGTCCAACTCTAAGCCCTGGGTTTCTATTTTTTGTGTTAATTATTTTTAGCATGAAGCGCTTGTGCAAGTAGTTAAACAACATTGTAATGTGTATAGTGTATAAAAGGCTAGAAATACCTTGTTTTAAAAGCCACACTTTTTAACAGTGTAGTCACACTGAAAGCCAAATTGCCATTGCGAACAGGCAGAAGCAGCTCCCTTTACTTTAGTATAAACAATATTGGCCCTTAATATAATCTATTACTTAATGGATTTCTTACTTTGAAACTGGTTTCATAACATTATATTTTTACTGTTCCTTCCTTTCTAAGACTGGAAAATTCATTACCCAAAATCTTAATAATTTTATCCAGTCGTACTGTGCAGATGTGGCCTCCTGCAATTGTTATCTATGCATATTTGTTCATACAAATTACTCCTTTTCATGAGAATGTGTTTTGTTTTGCTTGTTTATCTACTAGGAAAGAAATAGCATTTCCCTTAATGTATTCATTCACATATTCCTTTTGCATTTTTCATTTCATTTACAGCTTGGTAATAGTAGTTCAGTTTTCACTGACATTTTTATAGCTGCTATGACAACATTCCTGTTTTGCATGATACATGCATAATCGACTATGATCACAGTTTTACATTGCTTTCATTCTTTCTTAACTGTGTTAAGATTCCTTACAGCCTCCAAACTCAATTTTCATATGCAGTTGTGATTACACCTGTTTAAACATTTTCCTGGTAGTTTCATATTTATTCATAAAGGGAGCAGTTGATAAAACACCTTTTCTGCAATCAGTCTGAGTTTTAAGTGTGATGTTTCTTCAAAGTTATCATTAGCAAGCACCTCAATCTATTCCCAGCCTTTCAATATCAGTTAGGCAATGTTGCAAAAAATGAAATTTTTCGGGAAACTTTGCCCTGTGTAGCAGTGATTTCTCTGAATGTGTAACTTGTTCTTAATTTTTATTAATGTTATTAACCTTGAAAACTGTTGTACATTTGTATTTAAGAGTCTGCAGAGATGCTTTCTGCCTATTTCTCAGATATTTTATGTGCGTGCGGCCATATATATCTCTAAGTTCACAAACAAATTTCTTAGCCCCTCTTTGCTAATCCTGAATCTGGAAAAGAAAGCAAATCTCACCATACGGGGTTTGGATTCTCCCTGCAGATGGCAAAATGACTCTACTCCTTCCCAGTGGAGAGGTCAGCACCCCTCTGTGTCCTAGTTTTGAGGAAAAAACACCAGAATATTTCTTGGAGGTGAAGGAGGGAGCAAACCCCCCATCATTTCTGGGTGTAGTCTTCAGACTTCATACAAATAATGTGGTCAGGAAGTTGTTGTTCTCCTCATGTGAATTGTGGGACTAATGTCTGTATCAGTTCTGTCCTAAAATCTAAGTGTTGATGATTTCTTTATGGGAGCTTATTAACAGATAATGGTTTTATCTGGAGAAAGTAGAAGTTACCCCATTTCTTCTTTATTTGTCAAACGAATTTATTGGTTTGGAAACATCAGGTACAGTACTACCTTTCTTGAGAGACAGAAAGCTTTGTGCCATTTTGTGAAAGATAGCTGAAATATGAGAAGTGAATAAGGAACAAAGGAACAAATGTTTAGTGAAGCTGGAAAAGCCCATACTGGGTTAGTTGGGAATTAGCTTAGGTAGAGTTATAAAATACTCTTTTTACCTCTTTGGGGAAACCTAGACAAGGTTCCAGACTGTTTCCAGTCATAGGAAAATGGGAAAAGAAAGTATATAATATTAGTAAACTATAGTTAAATTCCTTTTCTACTAATACAATTTTGGATTTCACTCTTTCTGAATATCTGGTTCAATGTTCAGCACTTCTGAGCATTGGACCTAAAATGTTTATTTTTCTTCTTTTTAGTATGGATCAACCCTCTGGTTTTGAATCAGTCAGGATACTGGCATACATATGCTGAACCCTAACTCTAGTTATCAGAGAAAAATTGTTTGTCTATATGTTAAAGGTCCAGATTTGTTCCTCCTGTTGCTTGGTTGACTTCAAAGAGAGACAGTTGGCCCATTGCCTTTCATTATAGTTCAAACTAAATGGCTTCCTTAACCTTGGGGAAGATTTAATCGGGTCTCCTAGAACAAGAGGTTACCAACTGACATGGCCCTTGAAAAAAAAATTATTTCTGTTTTGTCATAGCTGGCAAGCAAGTCAAATCAAACGCAGCCCTCCCTGTATGCTCTGCCTGTTTGGGGTACTGGCACCTTTTTTTTTTCCCATTTGTGGAGGAAAACTTTTCTACCCTAAGGTTCTTTACAAGTGATCCCCATGAAGGAAGCACAGGTAAATTATTTAAATGCTTCTACCTTTTTTCAGTGTTTCAAGGCTCCCGGCCCAGATAAAGCCTTTGCACGAATGGTCGCTATCGTTTGCACCAGATGTGCTTGCTTGCTTATACAGCAAGCTTTTGTCGCAAACTCCTTTTTGTTCAAATTACTAGTAACTTTTGACAGCTTTGGGCCTTTGTAAAAATCAGAACGTTTTTAATTGAATATTTTGACTTGGCAGATTAATTGTGTGCCTTTTAAAAAATTAAATTTCTTTAATTAAAAAATAAAAAAACATTTTTGCGACAGCCAATAACCACTGTGTGATTGCACAGTAAGCTTGAGGAAGAAGACTTCAGGTCATCCCTGTCAGACTTCCCTGCAAAACTGTCAAACTTAAAAGAACTGGAAAATTGTGATTTTATAAATGAAAAAACTTTTTTGTCCTGCCACAACTGAAAAAGCCCAAAGAAACCATGTCTATGAATACCATGGTCTTCAGAGGACAGAGCTCCATAGCAGGCCAAAGCACCTCACTGGTCATGGTGTTTTCCATAGTCGTCTTTTTCACCAATATGCTCTCTCCTTCTTCTCTGCTTTGTGTTTTGTGTTTTGTCCTGCTGGCACAAACCCAGGGACAGACGGGGTGAATGAGGTGCTGACCCCATGGGGAGGAGTTCAGCCTTTTTACCTCCCGCTTCCTATAGGAATAGACAAAAAACAGTTTGGTCTGGTGTTTCCTTCTTCTGCACCTCCTGAATTGGTGGAGAAGACTACAAAAAATGGCATTGCAGGTAGGAAGTACCCAGCACACTTCTGACGTATATAAATCACTACTTCAGTCAACCATAGCCTACTTGAGATTTAATCCTGCCTTCAGATGCACATCATCCATCATCCGGTGGACAGTCAAGGGCCTTAAAAAATGACCAAATCTTTTGAACATCGTGCATGTAACTGTGAAGTGTTTAGATGTTATGATGACTAACTCTTATTCAGTATTCACAGGCAAGTTTTTTAGCGTGGTTCAGGCTAGGCAGATCCATTGGGTTTAGGTTTTGTTCCAGGTAGAGTTTGGGTGTTTTAAAGGATCAGCATCAACTAGCACCACTGGTATGTCCTCTGCTGTTATGTTTTGCATGCATCAGCTATTGCGTATTATTGGGGTATGGACAAATATTTCTTAAACCCCATGACTGTGAGTTATATCCAGGAATAAATATTGGCAACAAAAGTTAAATGATGAAACCTCATGCAATGAACAGTAACTGATTCAAGCTGTGTCAGATATAGATAGCTAAAGTTGAAGGGAAGAAAGTATTCCAGTGACATTTTCTCCTTTTTTAGCTTTCTAGTTAAGAATTTCCCTTTTTTTTCTCTTCTTCTTTAAAAAAAGGAAAAGGAAAAAAAAGGATAGAGCAAATTTTGACCTTTTGATTCAGTATTTCTTCTTAAAATCTAGGATTTGAGGGGAAAATAAGGAAAGTAAAACAACCCTCCCTACCCCTTTAAAATAAAAAAAACCCTGTGAATAGCTGTGCCTCCACTTACAGCAGAACATCAATGGAGAGAATTTCCTTTGGAGGCTAATTCTAATGCACCAGAAACTGAAATCAACAATGTCTGTGTGAAACCTGATTGATGAACTTTCAAGGGATGGGGAATTTAAATTATGAGATGTTATTTGTTTGGTGAGTTTACTTTACATTGCATTTGAAAATCTGGAGGGAGAATGTTAGATTTTTAAATCTAAGCCTTTTGAAGTTATATATCCTTTGACTTAGTTCAACAAAGAAAAATTTAAAAAATACAATGAAAAAGCAATCTATAACTTTTTTTTTTTTTGTAATTACAATAATTCAAAAATAATGGTCTGAAATTTAGGTCTGTAGTCCTTTTAAAATTTTCTTTTGTCTCTTCAGAAAAAGGAAGCATATTGTACTACCCCATAGTTATACAGAAATCCAATACTACTAAAGAACTTAAGGTATCGGAGAAGTTAAATATGTTATTAGAGCATTATTGAAAGGAAAGCTAGGTTCTTTTCATGTTTTCACTGAAACTGGTAAGGATTTTTCTTTGTAAGTGTGTTAACAGTGTTAACATCCACTGTCAGGGCATCTAATGGCCAGGTACCCATCATACTCTTTGATTGTGGGAGATTTCCATGCGTAAGTGTTCAACTTTGGGTGCCAAAGAGTCCATGTAGAGTTGATGTGGGGAAAGTTCACTATGTGTTTTCTGAACAGCCTGTTTTGAAACAGAAACGTGCAGTTTCTTGTAAATGCTTCACTGCCAAGCAGCTCAAGATGGTGAAGGTTCTGGAGTTCAGCACAGACATTTCTTGTAAATATTAACTACCAAGTGGTTTGTGTTTTGTGCTCTAGTAGTCCCTGCAATCTAAATGTTGGTCTACAATTTTAAAGAAAATAGACATTTGACATGCAAGCTAGGAGGCCAGATTTCAAGTAACACGAAGGTGTGGGTCTGTTACCTCTACAACTATGACTTAATACTCTTTTATTATTAACACCTGAAAATATTGAGGTTTGTTTTTCCTTTCAGTGGAAATACTATTAGACCATAAATGTACAAGGTGTAATTATATCTATCTTGCATCTTTATTCTTGTTTGAACATGACTTACTAGGAAAAGAACTCGAGGCCCAAAATACTTATATTAAATGGCCTAGTCAAAGAGTTTTCCCATTTTCCTAAGGCTTAAACCACAGAAGTGGCTGCCATTTGCAGGCTAGCAATACAGTAAAAGCACATCATTGTACACAACGTTTTATTTGGACAGCTGTATAAAAATGGCAACACACTGTGAAATCCATTAACAGCAAAACATGTTAAATTCAGCAAAATGCATCTCATGTGGAACACTGAATAAGAAATTATAGTCTGAGTTTTACTAGTTGGTTATCAGAGTCTGTCTTGAATGAAGAAAATTGAATTTTTTCCATGCATCTGCCTATAATAACAGCGAACACCATACAGTGGGTTTTGAAACTAGTGCGCACCTGTAAATTCTTACCCCACAGACTTTGCACAAGGTTTTTGCAAATCTAATCTTAATATCCATGAGGAGCCTAAGGGGGCAGTTTTCACTCATGCAAGTAGCTCTTACTGGCATGTCAGGTCCCACTTGCACTCACTAGCATTACTCGATTCAGAAACATTTGCAGGGGTAAGTTTTAGGGGATGTAGGAGTGAGAGCTTAAACTGGGAACAGATGGATCCTTCCCCCCTTGTCTCCCTGTCAGTGCCAGCGAGGACTGTAGGCTTGACAACCAAGAGTAGGTCCTTTGACTCGGGTGGGATTTCCATGGGTGGATTTTGCTGTGCATATAGTAAGACTTTTCAGGGTTAATCAAATAGCATTTAAAAATTCAAAAAACCTCTTGCAAAGTGTTTTGCATTTCCATTGTTTGTACTGTTTAACTATGAGATGTTGCTCATCAAGATAGGATGCCATTAAGTATTCTGGTAGAGAATGAAAAAATTAGTTTACTCTTGCCTGGTAGAAAATGAAACAGCCATGTTAACTTTAGCTCTAATCATGAGATTAAAAGTCTAATGGGGGATAATATCATTTTCAGTCTTCAAAGCCCACATCAATGACCTTTGGAGAGTTTTAACTTTAACAGCCTAATGATTTCTCTTCTAGAAGTTGCAAAAACCAGTCTTTTCCTTGACAAGGAAATGAAAAGTGGATGGATAAAGGCGAGCACAAGTAACTGTACGCTGGGGCAGGCTAAACAACTTCTAGTCATATTCCGTACAACTCACGAGAGGTTGTTTTCAGGCATTGTTGTCCAAGCCCCTGGCTGCTCTGAAGGGAGAAAATAAATCCAAGGAAGAGCCACGGGGCTGGGGGACAGCGCGGGGGCAGCCCTGCTCCTCCGCCCAGCCGGCCCGTGGCGGCGGCGGCTCTTGGCAGCGGGGCCGCGTGTGCACGCCGCTCGCCCTGAGCAGGTCTGCTGTCGTTCGGGGCTTGTTTCCTGTGTAAGAGCGCTGGAATTTCTTGTTTCAGTTCCTGTTTGTCGCGTTTGCGAGCTCAGGCTGTTGCTCTTTTGCCAAGCTGGCAGAGCGTGGGGGTGACTTCCTGCGCAGGGGATGTAAAAGCGATTCTCTGATTCTTCCTCTGCAGCCATTGGGAGATAAAAGCCAGGACATCGGGGACTGCGAAGAGGGAGCCAAATTATATTTATAATATTAAAGTGAGTGCATTTGTGGTTTTGCCATTCTCCAGGGTTTTTCATAAGTAGAAAAACATGAATTAGCATTTTCCATTTCCATATATTGACTGGAAAAATAGCCTGCTCTCAATTAAGACCTATAGCTTTTGGGATGTATGCAACAATTTTATAAAATATTTACAGCAAAATTTGCATTTTACATGGTATTACAGTTTTTCTTGTGTTTAGTAGAAGGGACTTAGGCCTAAGAGAGGAAATCCATCCAGCGTACCAAAAGGGAAATAAATCTAAAATTAGATTGTTAGTATTCACAACAAGGAACGTCCAGCACTGACTGTTACCTTCAGTAATTATCGAAGGTCACTTTCCCCACCAGCTATTTGTTACAGCCGCTGTAAGGACCGTGCTCCCTATGCAGAGCTATCGCTATCCCTTTAAAACTGCCTTTGGAAGCGATTGGAGCTTTGTGCTAGACAGATAAGTAGAACATTTTTTACCAAATGTAAATGCGCACTGTAAAGAACATAGCTATTTCCCGGATAATTTGCAGTTGTATATTTTATGTTAATTTCACCGAAAATATTGCACCCCTGCCAGGTTTAGTAGAGGCTCACTGTGATATGAATAATTTCTAGCGAATCATTTTTTTTCTTCATTTAAGATTTGGCACCTTTTTAAGATTTTAATAATAGCAACAAGGAGGAAGATTTAGAACAAGTGAAACATTAGAGCCAAAGAAATTCACATTGAGAGCTAATGTAAAATAGCAAGAATAATTACATGGAAAACAGTTTCCACAGATGTTTTTCCTTGTAATGTAATAACTATTTACTAAACTGTTTATTTTAGGCCCTTGGTTTACAATAAAATATTTATACATGCTCTGCTGTAATAAAAAAATATTGACAAAATACTATAGAGATTTTTAAAAGACAATTAGTATTTCCCTGTCTGGAAAGTGAACACAAGAGAAGCAGTGCCAGCCCTTGCCATGCTCGCTGAGAGGAGATCCGGGGTTAGCAGCAGCATCCCTTTTGGGTTTGTCAGTGTTCGACTTGGCTAACAGGGAGGCTCTGGACTTGTGGCAAACCAGAGAGTAAGTTATTGAAGACCATGAAAGCTAACAGTCCAAAGACTGTGGAAACATGCTTTCCTACTTCATTTCACTACGAAAAATTTTATTCCGTTCCTGACATATTATACAATAAAGTTATGTCTTGTCTAAGCAAAATGTGCCTGCCTTAGAAACAGGTTTAAAGTTTAAGGTGCCAGAATCTTGTTCTTAAAAACTGGTGTGGTACAGTGATTTCTCTGAAGTACGGCCTGTGGCATGTTTAAAGCAATTGCTTTATCCTGACCGAGCCACATCTGTCATACACCTAATTCATAAAGTTACTCACATGCCCGTAGAGCATGTATGCTGTGTTACACAGGGGATAGCTGCACCTATGCAGATACAGCAGTGTCTTAGGGTACTAAAATAATAAATTCAGCAATATTGAAAGGTCTACAGATTCTACTTTCCATAATCTTAAAACGTCTGTTCTTCTACTCATGACTATATAGAAGAAACTTGATTTTGGGGTGTCTATGGCCTTAACTTTTAATATCTTGAACACAGGGTAGTATCCCATAAGGAACTTTGGTTCCTCTGCCTGCCAGTTTCATAATGAAGGATTTTATGTTTTTTTCTGCAGAAGTTATTGTACAACTCTTACTTAACACCAGACTGCTGGCACACAGCACCTTTAAAAAGAGGCCTCCAGGACAAAAGAGGATAGATACCTGTAATTTCATGGATACACCCCCCACTCTCTGTTTGCATTTGAGCACCACCAACATGTTAGAGGAACCTGAAGTCTAAAGTCTGAGTGAAGACTGCATGGCTGGATCTGAACACCTAACATTTGGGAAGCAGGAAGGTTTCAATATCTAGATCTGAATCCATATTTAGCAGTTCAGGCTCTACTTTCAAGTAGACAATTCCCTTGAGTTTCCACGCTAGCAAGTTGTGAGCTTTATCATTGCAGAAGAAACAGGGTAGCTGCCTTGTGAAATGATTTGAAAAATTAATTCAAAATATACCTCTTTTCTTGCTGAAACTAATAACACTCACCTGTTTAAAAATCGGTGGCGTGATTGACTACGCAGATTTTTGTCGTGCTGGGTTATAACGTGCACAAAAAAAGAACAGGGTAGAGCAGAAAACGGCAAGCACGAGAACTAAAACTGAACAAAAGAGGGAGCTAAGAAATCTAAAATGTTCCGTTTTAAGGCAGAATAATCATGGTTACCAGATGCCTTTTGTTGTAAACAGACTTTTTTCCATGGTTGACTCTTACATAGAGGCCAATGCACGCGAGAGTTTTGTGAGCCTTGTACCGTGCCATGCGAAACCACCACGTCCCTTTCCCATGGTTTGCCCTTGTGGAACCTAGCCACAACGGCTTTTTGATAATTAAAAATTGGCTTTCCCTATGAAAGTCTGGATAATTTAATATCAAACTTACAATAAGAAAAATAGATGGTGTAATACGTGCAATATTTTCTGTAAATTAAACCAAAGTTGGGTTCTTGGCTTTTAGCCCTTTGCTACCTTCCTGCCTGTGAAATGTTGATACATTGCAGAGTGCTGCCAGGTTATGCAATTATTTCAATGCAGCTCCTTTTGAGTCATCGGTAGGGTCCAAAGCTAGCATTAAGGAAAACAAAGGAATTTGTGCTTGGAAGTCAGCATTGCTCTGCACATACGATTTTTTTTTTTTTCCCCAAGGACTATGTTACTGTGTAAGCTAATGATTTTGTTTTTAAGTTACATTCTCAGGGGCACGGACATCCAGAATAATCGAGGATGTACTTTTAATACTGATCCTGTGCAATGTTAGGTCTCTGGTGGAAAAATTGGACCGATTTCGGGGCCTGAGCCTTGGATTAACCCCTGCTTGGAAGAACCATTGATTTCCTGGTGCTGAATATATTTGTGAATTCATACATGTTACCTATGTGTAAATTAGTTCAAATTAAAGTAAATTAGCCAGTTCCCTTCCCCTGTGCCTTGTAAAAGGCCATTTAGTGTTTATCATAGTAGAAGCCATTATCTCTGCTAGTAATTTTGAAAACTAAGTACATCTGCCACGGTTCTGCCCTTCGTTGGCTGAGCCCAGCGCACCTGTGTGGCCCTGCCTGCCTCCCCCAGCTCTCGGCTTGGCAGTGGGTGGGGGCCTCCCCTTCCCGGCAAGGCTCAGCTCACAGTTCTCTGCCTCCAGCCCAAACTGGACGTCTCTTTGACTGAAGTAGGAGTCCTGCATGGGTATGTAGAACAGAAATGTGGGATGTGATATCTACTGTGTGGGTCTGAGAGGAAAGGAGGGCATGTTTGGCAATTTTGAATTGGTTTTTTTTTGGCTACGGAGAGGAGCTTTGAAATTTCCCACTTAAATTAGGCAATGTTATCAGTACTTCTGCATGGAAAAGTAGCATATAAGAGAGGTAGATAAAGGAGCAGAGCAAGAAAGCGCATGTAGAGGAAGACTGTGGAAGGAGTTCTTTTTCCTCTTTTGAAAATCCATGTGGTTTGAGTTATAACGCAAACCTTTACAAACATTCTCCAAAAACATTCACCGAGTATCCCTACCATACCACTGCATGTAATGAAACAACTGGCAGTGTGCATTATTTTAATAAAGCATTGGCTGTTAGTGTCTCTCGTACTGGATCAGGAAAGGAGTTCAGAGGAACAGATACTGCTGAAGAATCTGTCTCCAATTTTCCCTTGGAACTGCACTTCTAGGGTTTTTAAAGGTTTATGTATTTAACAGTGCAAATCTTCATTTTAGCTTTTCATTTGCTGCTCGGGATTTTTATTAATTTTGCAGTGTTCATTTAAGTTGATCCAGCCCTTTATATATTTTCCAGCTTGAAATATTAGTTCAGAGATAAGCTTTGTTATTAAATGCTTAATCTTGAACACTTGTCTTATTTGGTAAGAATTATCTCTGAGAAGTAGGCAAAGAGAAGTTGACTGCTGTGGTTTTAAAGCAGCTGTAACTGGAGTAGCCCAAGTACTAGTTTACAAAGGTTGGCATCCCTTCAGTTTGCCATCGCAGCAGCTGGACTTCATTAAGTGCTGGTGTTAATTACTGGGAGAGCGTTGGTTCAGTATGCATGCAGCAACACTTGGGGTGACACACAAAATAGGAAAAGGGTCACCTTGAAATAGAAGCTCAAAAAAAAGAAAAAAGCAGGGCTGCCACTAATTTTGTAACTGCATTTAGTTCAAACTTACGCTGCAAACAGTGAAATAAGAACTACCGTGTGGTCATAAGGAATGTCTTTATTGCGGCTGCCATTGACAAGGCTAGGAAGGAATGTAGGCACAGTGCCGGGCTAACTTGCCCCGTAATAAAGGAAGATGTTAATGTCGTATTTTCTATGTGTGTGGTGTGAAAGAGAGAGGG